>NW_019154109.1:10855992-11149580 GCF_002288905.1 Enhydra lutris kenyoni | reverse complement strand
AAAAAAATATAAAAAGGAAAAAAATATATATATATTAGATAAACTAGTTAAAAAAACGTTAAAAAAGAAAAGGGTAAAAGTTAAAAAAATTTAGCAGAAGAAGAAAAATAAATTGAAAAAGAAAAAAAATTAAATTAACTGCAAGGCTAAAGAATCATGGGGAGAAAGCCATGAGTTCTGTACTTTGCTTTCTCCTCCTTTGGAATTACGCTGCTCTCCTTGGTATTGAAACTGTACTCCTTGGTAGGTGAACTTGGTCCTGGCTGGGCTTCTTGTTGATCTTCTCGGGGAGGGGCCTGTTGTAGTGATTCTCAAGTGTCTTTGCCCCGGGCGGAGTTGCACCGCCCGTACCAGGGGCCGGGCTGAATAATCCGTTCCGGTTTGCTTTCGGGAGCTTTTGTTCCCTGAGCGCTTTCCGTAGAGTTCCGGAGGGCGGGAATGAAGATGGCGGCCTCCCGGTCTCCGGCCCGGAGGAGCCGAGAGCCCGGGGCCCCACTCCTCAGTGCGCCCTCAGAGAACAGCGCCGATTTACTCCCGTCACCCTGCCTCCAGCTGTGCTCCGAGCTGACCAAGCCTGCGACCGGTTCAAGGTAACCCCGAGCTTAGAGCTTACTCCTCGGCTCTGTCTCTGTAGCCGGCTTCCCTGTTCTAATACCTGTAAGCTCTGCGACACTCAGACACCCCCGATCCTTCTGTGACCCTGCGGGATCTGAGGCCACGCTGACCCTGCGTGGGCTTCACCCCGGTTAAGCCTCTGGAGCGATGTCCCTCAGCGGAACAGACTTTTAAAAGTCCTGATTTTGTGCTCCGTTGCTCCGCCGCTTGCCGGGAGCCGGCCCCTCCCCCCGCGGTCTATCTTCCCGTCGCTTTGGATTCACTTCTCCGCCAGTCCTACCTTTCAGAAAGTGGTTGATTTTCTGTTTCTAGAGTTGCTGTTCTTCTTCTCTTCGATCTCCCGTTGGATTTGTAGGTGTTTGCAATCTTTAGATAAGCTATCTAGCTGATCTCCCGCTACCTGAAGTAGTCTCAGCCTGCTACTTCTCCGCCATCTTGACTCCTCCCCCCTCAAATAATGTTTATAGTCATTTATTAAACGTAATCACTATACATAAATATAGCTGTAAATATATATATATGTATTTATTTAATTATCTATAACCAGTAATTATTGTACCCTTAATAGTTTTTCTGCATTCTTCTCATTAGCAGAACTTAGGAAAACATACTTTAGATATGTTGTGGAATTCACTATTCCACTTGATTTCCACATTGGCATTTATCTTCTGCTTGAATTTTTTAGTTTGATTCTTCTCTTGTGCACTTTCTTTTAAGTGGATAAACTGTTTTATTTTCTGAATTTTTTAAAGATCTGCAAATGTAACTTTTCTCAATGCTATGATTGTGATATCTTGGTTAAGAAAAGATTTTGGGGCTATGATCTCATTTCTCAGAAATTTTCAGATGCTCGTCTAGCAGTTGAGGACACTAGCAATAGAACTTTTAGTTATTTATTAGTCATATGTTCTCTCTCTGTATGGAAATTTTGTAGATTAAGCTCAGGAGTTTTATGAGGCTAAGCCTCATATTAATATCCTTCCTCTCAATCTTGTCCATAATTAAAGGGTGGAATTCTTTCAATCTTTAAGATAAGGTTTCAAATTTTTTCTTTAAATTAATTTTACTTGAAATAGTGTTCATATGAACAGAAAAGAAAAAACAATTTGATGTACAGCTGTAACTGCAAAACACAACTTTTTCAATCTTATAATTTTATCAGGTTTACTCCAACTATTATTTTGTTGTCACTTTAAGTGAAAATAACTTACACATAAAGAAGATTCTTATGTATTCCTCCACAATCTATTCATCTTCATTCACAAGAAGGAAGGTATATAATGAATTTGGAAATTCTTAAACAATAGATGTATTGGAAAATGTTTCTCTTGTGATAAAATATTAAATAAATGGTATATACTTCTGCAACTGCTTTTATACTTAGCATGGTTTTTGAATTTTATCAGTATTGATGCATATAGTGTTTGTTCATAGGTTTTAATTGCTAAATAATTGCTTCTAATATATGCATATACATGAAAAATATGTTTCTATGTATTTACATACATTTTGTAAGTTATATTTTGGTATTTACAAAGTGTATATATATCTAGATGCATACATACATATTCTTAAATTATACATATATATTTAGTATTCATTTTCATTTTAATGTACATTTAAGATATTTGAAGTATTGCTATAATAAATAATTTTAAACAAAAAAAAATTATCTTTGGGACACCCAGGTGGCTCAGTCGGTTAAGCGGCTGCCTTCAGCTCAGGTCATGATCCCAGCGTCCTGGGATTGAGTCCCACATCGGGCTCCTTGCTTGGCAGGGAGCCTGCTTCTCCCTCTGCCTCTGCCTGCTACTCTGCCTGCCTATGCGCTCTCGCTCTCTCTCTTGCTCTCTCTCTGTCAAATAAATAAATAAATCTTAAAAATATTTAAAAAAATTATCTTCCTGAGATATACATTTCTTCCTGAGAGATACATACATTTCTAGAATATTTCCTTATTAGTGGAATTGCTAAATCTTGAGTAATATTATGTAGCACAAAGTATAAAACACGTTCTCTGGAATGTCTGACTTAGTCTTCTGTTAGATAACTTTTTCTTTACCAAATCTATAAGTTTATTTCCCTATATTCTATATAACACTTTAATGTATTACGTTTTGCAATCAAATAACACCTTCATGTTTTTCTATTTTATTACTTGAGATGCATATTTTCTGTGTGAACATCAGGAAAGGATTAAGTAGTATTTAATGGAAAAGTTTACGTTACCTGGAATTTATATGTGTGTATATTAGCTGATTACTCAAAGCATCATTTATTGAATATTTCATTGTTGTCCAATCCTATCATTAGTGAAGATGATAATGAGGACATAAGGACAAGGACACAGCTGTGTCTCAGGGAGCTCCATAAATAACAGAGACCCAATATTGCCAATAGCATGACACTAACATTAAATGACCTGGTGAGACTAGCCAATTACAGAAATATTTCTGTGCCAGAATCTAAGACTAAGGAGCTGCATTTGCTCCTAAGAACAACTTTTATTTGACTGCAACTTACATTCTGGTGGTGAGGCACGCAAGTGGCTCAGTCAGTTGAGTGTTGGATTCTAGGTTTCAGCTCAAGTTATGATATCAGGAATATGGAATCCAGCCCCGCATTGGGCTCCGGGCTTAGCATTGAAGTCTGCTTGAAATTCTGTGTTTTAGGGCGCCTGGGTGGCTCAGTTGGTTAAGTGTCTGCCTTAGGCTCCTGTGATGATCCTGGCATCCTGGGTTTGAGCCCTGCATCTGGCTCCCTGCTCATTAGGAAGTCTGCTACTCCCTCTCCCTCTTCCTGCCACTCCCCCTGCTTAAGCTCTCTCTCTGTCTGTAAAATAAATAAACCTTTAACAAAGAGGACATAAAAAGGCATTCCACTGAGCTCATAGGTGATCCTGTTGCTCCTGCAAAAAAACAAAAACAAAAAAATTCTTAAAAATAATATGTGAATTAATAATGAAAATAAATAAGACTTCTATGGTAAGAATTTGGCTAATTTTCATGTGTCCTTGAAACTAATATAAAATTTTATTTTTGTGTGTGTATTAGATTATCAATATGTCTATTATATAAAGTCTATTAATTATAGTCTTTCTAAGGTTTTTCTGATCATTACCTGCCCATTAGTAAAATAGTAAACTAGGGAATAGTTGTTTTTTTTTTTAAGTGATGGTGGATATATAAAAATTTTATTTGTCTTCTTTTTCTACATATCTGAGAGTACATAATTACAATCATCTACCAAAAAGTTGATTTCTTATATCCTCCTGTTCTTTTTTTTTCACTTTATGATTAATATGCTATCCCATTTCATCATCAATAATTATTTTTTCCTTAAGACCTCTTTGTCTGATATGAATATTGTGCCTACTCCCTTTATGTGCTTATATCCCCTGTATATTTTAACAATTTTTTTTTTGAATTTTAATTTTCTTGTTAAGAGCTGACAAATGGAAGTCTACTTTTAGCCAGGATGTAGAAACAGACCAGAGTTGTCATCCCAAAGCTTGATGCAATTAAAAGGCCAGACAAAACATAGCAATGGTTCTGAGACCTTGGACCTAAGGCAACATAGGACACTGCTCCCTGCTGGTGGGGAAACAACAGCATCCTGTCTGGAGAGAGTTTTTAAGCCCCAACAGAGGAAGAGGGAAGTCTGGCGAAGCATGGTAACCCCCCCATTCCCCCCCCCACCCCGAGTTGAGAAAACTTTGGGAGAAAGGGAAGAGCAAGGCAGCTAGAGTTTGCAGGGCAAACAAGCACCAGAGAGAACTACTTTGAGAGCTTTGGAAATCTTCAAAGGGTCCCTCTGGAGTCACCAGCCTTGGTCTTCATAGGTAGTCCTATTGTGTAGGGTTAAATAACAAAGGTTTTACTGCTTTATATAAAGGACTAAGTAAGAGGAAATCCTGCCTCATTCTTATTTGCAATGGAAGCACTGATACAGTGGTTTAATAGGACTTATAGTCATCTTTTCGAAGGACAAGATTACCTGTAAAGTCTGTGTCAGGACTAACTATGTAAAGAGGGTTTAATAGATCCATATCATAATGTAAAATATTGTAGAAGGGAAAGTTACATAAATAATTACAGAAATAGTTTATGTAGAGCTATGTTAAAATGAAATCAATATGGTTGTTTTCAGTAGGAAGCCACTAATCATTATTATGTGAAGCACAACTCTTCTAAGTAGGAAATATTCATTAGAAGATAAGTTTTAACCCAATTAGCTGAGTGGTTATTTTATGGGCCATCAATAAATTCAAATCTCCCATTCAAATCAATTAAAATATAATTTGTGTGCTGGTGAATAAATGCATTTCTGATGCATTTGCTTATTTAAAGGAGCATGCAATTCTTTAAAGATAAAGGATAGATTAAAAAAATCATTGTTTTCATAGAAAGAACTGACATATATACCATTTAATAGAAACTAAAAAATAAAAAATTCTGAACCTGACAGAAGTATAAATCTCTCTATCTGTTCAGGAACTCCACAGTAGTTAGTCCCCACCCTCTCTCCACATTTGGATGTAATGCTAGGAGAGTATTTTGGAAGAATATTTAACTAAGTGGAATCTCATCAGGAAGCACTTCAAAGGAGTGCTATTTAATGTTCAAATATAAGTGTACTTTGATGACCTTCCTTTTATCGAGCTTACTATTAAAATGCTTTCCTAATACTTCCTTCCCCCAAAGCCTGGGCTTGTTAATCATATGATCTCTTTGAATAACCTTTGATCCTACTAGGTGATTAAAACCAAATTTGAAAAGAATATAAGGCATTGAAGCAAATTTGACCTTGGTAAAATTATAAACATTGTTTTCAAATATCCCCTCATCTGAATGTCATTTTCTGTTTAAATTTATTGATTTTCCTCTTATTACTTATGCTATCCCTCACTTCTTCCTGTCTTTTACAACCTTATCATAGCTTTCTACAAAGGTTGCCTACTTTCAAAAATGTGACATTTGTGAGAACATATAATTGCAGAGAAACCCACACTCAAATTCTTACTTCACTATTGTATTAATTGGGTTATCTAGAGCCATATATTCTTCCTGAACTTCAATTCACTTATGCACGAAGCTGGAAACAAAATCTGTGATTCCACATAGCATTTAGTTGGAGTCAACTGATAATGCAGATTGATTTTTTCTTAATATATAATATACTATAAATTAGTATATTATTACATTTAAGGTCATTTACAGCATTTTTTTCCCTCAATGAAGCCTTTTTTTTTTTTTTTTTTTTAAAAATTCTTTTAATTCTTTTAAAAATTTTTTCTTTTAATTTTTTTTTTTTTTTTTTTGTGGAATCTTTTTAATAGAAAAAATTCTCAAAATACTTTCCTTTTATATTCCAGTGAATATATTCTATTCCTAATGGAAAATGAGGTACAACCTCATTGATTTTCATGTTTGCAGACTAAGGTGTACTTCCTAGTAAATCAAATGTGTAATTAAGCCAAAGTTTGGTATTCAGAGAAGAATATTAATTCAACCATAATTTCCTGGTGATGTATATGAAGTAAGTACTAAGCAGTGTACATGCCAAATAATGGCTGGCTAAGCTGCAAAATTCCTACCGTGCAATGTACAAGTTTCAGTTGTGGACACTCTTTTTGCAAAGAGTGCTTTCTCATTGGTTTTTCATGGTGTTATGGTTATGACATGGTATGGTTGTCAAATGTGGACATTTTTGCTTTTATTTATTTATTGCTTCTAGTTTTGTTTTACTATAATTAGTATACTCTGCTGTAGCTTTTTAGTTAGCCCTATGTATCATAATGATATTTATAATAACATTTTTGACTTATAATTTCCTAATAACAAGATCAAAAACATGCTTTTAACATGAACAAATAAGTAATATGTATGCAGAAATCTGAAATATCTGAGCCTTTTTTTTCCAATGGATGGTATGAATACATGTTAAAGTTGAGCCAAAGGAGATAATCAAGCTGAGCAGAGTAAAACTGAACTTTTCAGAAAAATTTGGTCCCCAAATTTACAATCTAAAAGAAGTATATCAATTAAGATTTTTGGGTGGCATGGAATTTAAGAAACAGAACAATTGAGCAAGGGGAAGAGAGAATGAGAGAGAGAAATAAGCCAAGCAACAGCCTCTTAACTATTGAAAACAAACTGGTAGTTATGAGAGGGGAGGTAAATGGAGGGGATGAATGAGATAGGTGATGGGGATTAAGGAGGGCACTTGTGATGAGCACCAGATGATGTATGGAAGTGTTGAATCACTATATTGTACACCTGAAACTAATACAGCACTATATATTAACTATACTGGAATTAAAATTAAAAAAAGATTCTTGTGTGGCAGGAAATGGAAATGACTCGATAATTTAAAGGAAAAATAAATTTACTAGAAGATATAGAGTAGTTTATAGAGTGGAAACAAATCCCAAATGGCCTGGACAGAATAATTTCAGAACCCTGGGCACCAGCACGACTGGCAAACCTGTAGTCATAACCTAAGGAAGGACTTAGCTATTAACAGTTTGTTTTGTTCTAATAATTTCAAGTCTAGTTAGCTAGAATTCATCTCCAGCAAATATTAAAAGTATTATTTGGTAGAATACTTAAATTACTTGTCAGTGAATCACAAATCTGCATTGTATGCATACTACTGTTACTAGCCTTTGATTTTTCTAATGTAGTACATTGTATGGTTTTTAGATAGAAGTCTCTTTCATTATTTAAAATAAAATGTTTAAATTCTTCAAGTGTTATGGCTAACCTGGAAAGTTTCTACAATTAGATAAAAATGCAATGCTTTTTAAAAGTGTAACTTAAGGTCTTAATGGCCCCTCATTTTCAGATGGTCCACTCTAATTTTTTTTTTTTTAATTCTTTTCTGGAGATAGTACATTTTATGGTGTACTTGGGAATGAAGGAGAGGGATTGATATATATTATATCTCTAGATTGAGAGTCATTTTTAGAAAGGAAAATAAATAATGGTTTATTTTCTACATTTTGGAAGACGATGTTAGAAAAAAAACTTAGCAATGGCTTCTTTGGGGGGATGTTATTTTCTTTGAGAGTATACTCTAAATGCCCCAGGCAAGTACTTTAATTAACACTGATTCCATCTATCATTTGAGTTCCCCCAAACTCAATTATCCACTTGAATAGTTCCAAACTTCCAGAATAAACCTTTGAACAACACAGCAGAATTATCAAAAGTGAGAAAAGCAGATTCATGGCTTACCCCCTTCAACATAGTTATTTCTTTTATCACAGCCTTTGTGCAAGCAATAAATCCATTTTTCTTTACATAAGGTGGATGACATTATAGTTATAATCCTGAAATGTATTTTATATAGATACTGTTAACTCACATTTATGTGGATGTTTTAAATTTTTAAATAAACCTTATTTAGAATAAATCTCATTTAAGAACTAATGATTGGACATGAATGATCTTAATCACCTTGATATAAATACTTTTCACTACTGATTTCATTAGAAATTTTGCCAGAGTGTAATATAGAGTTTAAATAGCGATAATTCACAAATGTATGAACAGCCTTATAATTCTTGGTGGTTAAGAGAAAAGCATTGGTGTCAGAACGTTGTTTTGACCTTGTTTCTGATAACTCTAAAATGTGTGCCTTGCTTAAACAGTTGTGTTTTTTGTTTGTTTGTTTTAGAGAGAGAGCTCCTGTGTGTATAAGTGGGAGGAGGGCAGAGGAAGAGAGAGAGAATCCCAAGCAGGACCCACATCCTAGGCAGAGCCAGATGTAGGGTCCACCTCACAACCTTGAAATCATGACCTGAGCCAAAATCAAGATTCCGGTGCTAACCAACTGAGTCACCCAGTGGCCCCATTTTGTTTCTTTACTTAAAAAAAAAAAAAATGCTGAAAGGTTAAATGGACTTAGTTCTAGAAAAGGGCTTAGCAGAGCATCTTGTATATAGTAACATTTAAGAATTTGGGGTGTATTGGTAGAACCATACTAATTAAATTAATTTCTAACTAAACATACAAAAATGTTTGAAGACATTTTTTTCCCATTTTATCAACAAACAAGTATTTTTCTAAAGTTCTAGTATTTTGAACACACGTTTTTGTTTATATTAGAGTATCACATCAGTGCAATACATATAATTGCTTCATTTTATATATACTTAAATGTTTGAAAGATAAAATATAATGTGAATATTTTATGAATGTCAATTCTTCTACTTCTATAGTAGAGATGGAAACTGATGATCCCCTAAGTTCTATCAGTTTTGGTTTTCACATTCTAGATTATTTTATATGAAATATCATGTTAGTTTATTTTTGTGTAAAATAAACAAAAGTGTGTATTTTACAATTAAAAAAACAAACTAAGATGTATAAAACAACACAAATCTTTCTAGTCAATAAGATACTGAAATATGAAAGGTTGTTTATTATTATTTAGCATCCTTAGAGACTGTGAAGACAAGTATCTTTTCTTACCTATTCCAGGAAGCTGAGGAGAACAGAAAGATTATTATTATTTGGCTTATTTTGTTGTTAGTCCTTCCTTCCATTCTTTCATCTTTTTATCCTCTCTTCCTCCATCTCTTCATCCCTTCATCACTTCCTTCCTTCCTGTCCATGTTCTTCTCTTAGAGTGATGGAGTTAATTTCTGAGGAGTCATTCAGTTTCTAAGATTTCCTCTTATCCATAAGTCAGGGTTATTAAAAAACAAACAAGCAAACAAACAAACAAACCAGAATCCAACACCAGTTGTAAAAAAGGAAAGATATAATCCCACTCAGCAGGCTACCATCCCAGTCAGGTTGAAGCAAGATGTGTTGCTGGGACTCTGAGACTGAAGGCCACAGAAAGCAGATCATAGAGAGGAAAAGAAAGACAATCCATGAGGTTAGAATCAAGCCATACCTTAATACAAGAGCTCCCCTGATTTTTTTTAACTTAATTGACTGTATTATCTTACATGTTTCAAAGAGTTTGTATCTGCCCAAATGGAAAGAGTCCTGAATGACACATACATGTCCAACTACAAACACACATTTGTGTGAATGAACACATGCATGTACATGAGAAATCATGGGATATTTTCCAAATGAAACACATTTTTCCAAATAACATTAAACATTAAGGTATTTAATAATCTAATGTAAGCTATAAAACAAAAATTGTAAGAGAGTCACTGATTAAAAAAAGAGAGAGAGAGATTTTTCTCATCTTCAGCATGTGTGTTTTAAAAATCTCATGGAATTATGGATACCTATGGAATATGAAAAAGAAATGCTTAGAAATTTTTAACTAATTCTGATTGCTGCCTACTTCTTTTCTGATAATAATGAGTAGTGATATGTCTTATTTATTACAGTACCTGCCCAAGAATACCACTCATTTAGACTTAGGTTTTCACCTTTGGTCTTTACAGATAACCCTAATTATTTGAGATAATCAGTTCCTCTTTATTTATTTTTTTTTAATTTGCTTCTTGGTTTATGGAAAGTATAACACATTAACTAAATGAATATTAAATTTTGCCATACAAATTCAACAGCAGGCATAAAAAGTTCTCTGTTTCAAAATATAACATGAACGCACAGAGGAGACTGGCACCATGAATCCTGCTCAGATCATTTTTCCTATCAAGTAGAACTTGGCACAGAATGGTTTTAAAAGATACCTCATACCTGCATTATACTTTGGGAAAGAAAATATGAATCATCTTGTTCTCTATTGATTCCTCTTTCATGATGATCTTCCAGTTCCTCCACTGGATTCTGTTTGATGCTCCTGCTGGATATTTCCATATAAAAAGTAGGACAAGCATGCTGTTTCACTCCATTTCAAATTTATTTCATTAAAAAGATGTTTTAAAATAGTTATCTTCATTAAAAATTCTGTTAAAAGTTACTTCTAGCATATTTAATGGGGAAAAATAGTTTCAAAAAAAGTCTCATATTTTATTCCACAATAAGATACTATTGTCATAAAGTCTTGAAAATATATAAGATACTCAGAAAATTATGTCCATATGGCAAGATGGTTGGTGACTCATGGCCCATAATATTGCTCACTTTGCATGACTAAGCAGCTAGCCAAATGTGCAAATATAATTAGCCACACGTCTCATCTGTGAAAGGATGTCTTTAAAATGAATCCGGTTCATGGAGAATATCAGGTTCATTAACTCTTTGGGGCCATTAGGGTGCCATTTAAAAGGCATTTATTCTCTGTGACATAATTTTCCAAATCAGACTCTAGTGGTTTGTCTTGGGTATTCATTTACTTGAAGATACCTAGAGAGAGGGTGTGGAAAAAGAAAACAAAAGAAGGAAGGAACGAAAGAAAGATTTTTATATTCATACTATACCATGTTCTCAGTTTGTTCTTTTCATTTTTCTCCAACAAATCTATATTTTTAGTTTTATAAATATATACACATTATTTATAAATATACTAATAAATAATTGTAAAATGTTTTTAGATTATTGTCTGAATCACCAGGATTAAGGAAAAATAGGTACTATGTCTTTTAAATATAAATTTCAGAATCTATATCTAAATAATCTGTAATAATATCTAAATAATCTAAATGATCTAAATCTAAAAAATAACTAATCTATAAAAGGTTATTTTCTATCAATCAACCTATTTATCTATGTACCTATCTATATAAGAAACAAATAACTTCAGTAAGATCTTTGAATTTTTTTACATTAGCTAAAACTCAACTGTCAAGCATATGCTATATTATGGGGAAAATATGTACCCTAAATATGTAGGAAAACTGTATTGAAGTTAGTTCTTTTTAGAGATATGAATTCTTACCTATTTAAATGTTAAGTAAGATACCTTAAAAGCTATTATATTGATTTGTAAATTATATCAATAGAGTCCAGCCATTTTATAAACTGGGAAAATGAAAATTATACTCTGAAACAATATTTTTGTGTGTTTTCCATAAAGGCAAATAGGAATTTCATTACTTTTATTTACTTAAGAATACTGAAAAGGAAATTTTAATGCTTTTATGCTATATATATTTTTAAATTTTCATTCATTAATTTTTATAATAATAAACTTGATTTATACCTTTTTCCTATTGAAAAACATATATGGGATATAGGGCAAAGTTCTTAACAAGTGCTCACTTAGTATTAAATGGATAAATATCTAGATAGTAGAAATAAGGCAGATCAATTTTTAATTCACATTACTTACTATTTTTAAATTACCTGTTTTTAAATAGTTTCCTGCTAAAATTTCCCTATGTAGTTTCAAATTCCATAAGATTGTTTGAATCTATATGAAATAGGTCTATCAGGTAATAGTACATTTTAGAAGGACTATCACCATCTTGATATAGATACACATGGAAGAAATGATAGTGCATGTTTAGCTATTTGAACAATGTTTCCAAAGTTTTTCTTTTTTTATTGCCTCCTTTAAAAAAGTTGAGATACAATTGACATATAATAATCGTGTAAGTTTAAGGTGTGTAACATGTTATTTGATACATTTATATATTGCAGTATGATTCCCACCATAGCATTAGCTAACACCTCTATCACCTAGTTAACATTTCTTTTTTATGGTGAGAACATTTAAGATCTAATCTTTTAGTAAATTTGAAGTATATAATAAAGTATTGTTGACTATAATCACTATGTTGTGCCTTAGATCTCCAGAACTTATTCATCTTCTAATCCTAAATTTGTGCCTTTGGAATATTTTCTCAATTCCCTTACCCCCCTCAGCCCCTGGTGATTACCATTCTGCTCTGTTTCCACAAATTTGGCTTTTTAAGGGTTCATAAAGGGGAATCTGGGTGGCTAAGTGGGTTAAGCCTCTGTCTTTGGCTCAGGTCATGAGCTCAGGGTCCTGTGATGGAGCCCCACATCGGGCTGTCTGCTCAGAGGGGTGCCTGCTTCACCCTCTCTCTCTGCCTGCTTCCTTGCCTATGTGTGATCTCTTTCTCTCTCTCTGTCAAGTAAATTTTAAAAAGTAAAATAAAATCTTAAAAAAAAAAGGCTCCATATATAAGTAATATTATACAGTATTTGTATTCCTCTAACTTACATTTCACTTAGCATCATGCCCTCAAGGTCTATCAATCTTGTCACAGATGATAGGATTTCCTTCTTCCTCATAGCTGAGTAATACTCCATTGTAAACATAAAGAGTATTTGCCTTCATCTATTCATCCACTGATGGACACATAAATTGTTTCTATATCTTGAAGAGTTCAGATATCTCTTCAATATCCTGTTTTAACTTCTTTTAAATATATACCCAGAAGTAAGATTACTGTCTCATATGGTAGTTGTATTTTTAATTTTTTAAAAGTAAACCCCGTGCTGGGGCGCCTGGGTGGCTCAGTGGGTTAAGCCGCTGCCTTTGGCTCAGGTCATGATCTCAGGGTCCTGGGATTGAGTCCCGCATCGGGCTCTCTGCTCAGCGGGGAGCCTGCTTCCCTCTCTCTCTCTCTCTCCCTCTGCCTGCCTCTCTGTCTACTTGTGATCTCTCTCTGTCGAATAAATAAATAAAAATCTTAAAAAAAAAAAAAAAGTAAACCCCGTGCTGTTTTCCACTGTGACTCTACCAATTTACATTTCCACCAATAGTGAATAAGTGTTCCCTTTCTCTACATTCTCACCAACAATTTTTATCTTCTGACTTGCTAATAGCCATTCTAACATGTGTGAGGTGATATTTCATTATGGGTTTTGATTTGCATTTTCCATATGGTTAGTGATATTGAGCATCTTTTTTTATGAACCTCTTGACCATTTACATGTCTTCTTTGGAAAACTGTCTATTTAGTTCTTCTGACCATTTAATACTCAGACTGTTTTTTATATATTGATTTTATGAGTTCTTTATATTTTGGATATTAACCCCTTATCTGATATATGGTTCACAAATATATTCTACCATTCCATAGTTTGTCTTCACATGTTTTATTGTTTCTTTTATTGTGCAGAACATTTTAAGATTAATATACTCCCACCTTGTTGATTCTTGCTCTTGTTGCTTGTGCTTTCATTGTCATACTAACAGTCGTTGCTAAGACCAATGTTGAAGAGCTTTTTTCTGTTTTCTTCTAGGAATTTTATGATTTCAGATCTTGTGTTTAAGTCTTTAAACCATTTTAAGTTATTTTTTGTGAATGGTGTAAAGATGGATGAGTTCAATTTAATTTTTCTGCATGTGATTATCTGGTTTTCTCAACACTATTTATTGAAGAGACTATCTTTTTTTTCATTAAGTATTTTTGGATCTGTGTCAAATATTAGTTGACTATATATGTCTGGGTTTATTTTTGTGTTCTTTGTTCTGTTCTATTGGTCTGTGTCATACTCTATGTCAGTATCATTTTTTTTTTTTTTTTAAGTTCCCCAGGCCCAGTGGTGTGACCCATCTGGGGCACACGAGGGATAATTTTCCCCCTCCCCCCACCACATACATGAATATCATGTTTGTTTTGATTAATACAGTTTTGTACTATAGTTTGAAGTCAGGGAGTATGATACCTTTAGCTTTGTTCTTCTTTCTCAAACTGCTTTAGTTCTTTGGGGTCTTCTGTGATTCCATTCAAATCATAGACATTTTTTTAATTTATATGCAAAATGTCACTGAAATTTTGATAGGGATTACACAGAAACTATTGCTTTGGTACTCCCAGACATTGGGTAAGAGGGTGTTGGAGCTGGTTTACAAGTAATTTCCAGCTCCACAGTCCATGACAGGGTCTGTCTGCTTATTTCTCAATGCACATATGGGCAAGACTCCTCCCAAATCCCTTGATGTATGATGTTGGATCTCACAGTTTCCACAGACACAATCTTATTCATGGATAGATTATGAATTTTGGATACGGAGGGTGGGTGGGATGAAACATGAATTTTGGATACGGAGGGTGGGTGGGATGAAACATGTCTTATGCCACCATGATACTGACATTTCTCTCCCTTGTTTTTTATATATATATAATTTTTTTTTTTTTTTTAGTTTAGCTGTCAAGAGTTTTAATTTTGTGATTTTCCACCACCATATGATTTAATGTCTTTGGGGTGGCTGGGTGGCTCAGCCAGTTAAACCTCTGACTCTTGATTTCAGCTCTGGTTATGATCTCATGGTTCTGAGATGGAGCCCTGTGTTGGGCTCCACACTGGGCATAGAACATGCTTAGTATTATAAAGAATAATACAAAAGTAAAAAAAAAAAAAAAAAAAAAAAAACATGCTTAGTATTTATTCTGTACCTCTCCTCTGTCCCTTCCCCAGTCTTGCACACTCACACCACTCTCTCCCTCTCTCTTAAAAAAAAAAAATCAAATTTTTATCTAGTACTCATTGGCATATTTTCTATGGTCAATGATATTTTTGTTATTAATCTTCTGGTGTTTTTTAATCACAAATCTGTTCTCCCACTGTATCGCAGCACTCTTTTCATCAGTGGTAGCCCATTCATCAGCTTTCATATGTTTATCTTTCCATATCTCCTTTTCGACATCTAATTTCACTTAAAACATTATTCTGCGCATTTCTTTGTTCAACATTATTTGACAGATAGATCAAAAGTTTCTGAAAATATTTTCACTCATTGATATAATATTCTGTCTATATAAGCATTATTTCAACTAAGTCAAGGCTCCAACTTGGTTAATCTCAGCAGAGTCAAATTGAACAAATATGTAATAAACCAAAATACAGAAAGCCAAATCACAAGTCTGATATCCATAAAAAATATTAAAAATGATTATAACCTTTCCTATATCTCTTGAATAGAGTAATTTTATGACTGTAATTCTTGAATAGAGTTACATAGCTTGGTTCATAAGAAAGGATCTTATCATGACTCTTAACCCCTCTTCAAAGTTTCATTCACTATGACTATTTAGTCTACAGACTCCCTTTCTTTATTCTTTTTGTGCCAATTTTATTTTTTAAAGTAATTGATTTTCATTCCATCTCCATGCATTATATATATATATATCCTTGGTTGACCTCTTTCAGTCTTTTCTTTTAATCAGCATAAGAAATTCCTGGAAACCAAGAGGAAAAGAAAAAAAAATCTCTTTATTTTGGGATTTTAAACAAGCAATAAATATTTATACTTTGATACTTTCATTCCAAAATATATAGAAGATATATGATGATTATGTTTGTTTATATGTCTCTATTTTTCAACCTACATAATTATCAAAATGACAATCTGTTATAAGAGAAATTACTGGTAATAAAAATAATATTAAGGGACGCCTGGGTGGCTCAGTTGGTTGAGCAGCTGCCTTCGGCTCAGGTCATGATCCCAGCGTCCTGGGATCGAGTCCCACATCGGGCTTCTTGCTCGGCGGGGAGCCTGCTTCTCCCTCTGCCTCTGCCTGCCATTTTGTCTGCCTGCACTTGCTCGCTCTCTCCCTCTCTCTCTGACAAATAAATAAAATCTTTAAAAAAAATAATATTAATATAATAATAACAATAATAATAATATATATTGTATGTCTATTCCTGTTAGTTACATTATCATAAGGGCCTCATGACTTTATTGATGTGGAAACTGAACCTCAGGTAAATTATACATCTTGACCAAAGTCACACTTGCAGGGAAGAGTTCTGTCAGTAAGAGTTGAAGAACTTGAGATGGACATCAAAATAGTTGTGGCTGCCATATTAAATAAGGATATCCAAACCCTGACTGTACAACAATCCTGTCTATTCTGATTATTTTAAATATGGCTAAGAAGATGGGCTTATAATCAGGGGGTGGCTATATATGAACTATCTAATATATAATGGTTCATGAATCATTGGGATTTGTCTTCTGTTACAAAAAAATTATGACACATTCATTAATTGTTGTAATTTTATTTTTTCCACAGAGAGTGATTTGTTGTTTGTACAGCAGTTATTTTTTGTCAACACAAGATGTGAGTTTGAACTTCTATCCCAAGTGTAAGTCAAATTTCTTATTCAGATCATCTATATTCACTCAATATTTTGATCAAGGTGTGAAGTCTTAGATGAGTTAACTGAACACATAAATGCAGTTATTAATATAATTAATCATGCCATTATCTCATCATTACAAGTTGTAATTTTTCAATTTATGTGGAGATTTTTTGAATATCCCTAGATTTGTAACATTAACTTGAAAGTTTATCTTCACTTATAGTACTAGATTTTAGTGCCTTGTAACTTGACAATCTCCTACCAACTCCACAGCAGTATTAATCAGTATTAATTTACTTCTTCTAACCTAAAATCTGACATATGATCTCCTACAGGGGTGAGATAAATTTCTTTTCCAGCATTTGGAATCATCCCCTCTTTGATCTTATGAAGAAAGACTAACAATATTCTTTAATGTACACCACTTTGATCTTGGTAACATTTTATGTGGAACTCTGCTTCGAAGATACAATGATTTGGAGATTCTAATTTATAATTTATACTGCAGTTAAGTCTATGGGTAAACAATTTATGCAATTGTGGAAATAAGTTTATTTTCTGGTACTTCAGTGAGCATTATGATATCATTAAAAATGAATCATGAAAATGGAACTTTACCTTATTCGAAGCCTCTATCCTTGTTAGGTACTTTTGCAAAATCACATTTAACGTATTAGGCAGTGAGTCCATTATTGGCTCTGTCCAAATGAAATAGGTAAATATTTCAAAGTATATTAGTGAAACACTTCAAAGTATTGAAGCTTTGATGATTTTAACCATTTTGACTTTTTTTTTCTGTCGACCATAAAAAAACTTTATATTATGTTCAGTTAGCCACTGTATAGTATATCATTAGTTTTTGAAATAGTGTTCAGTGATTCATTAGTTGCATATAACACCCAGTGCTAATCAGGACACATGCCCTCCTTAATACCCATCATCCTGTTATACCATCCTCCCACCCCTCAGTTTGTTTCCCGGAGTCCATAGTCTCCCATGGTTCATCTCCCTCTCTGATTTCTCCCCCTTCACATTTCCCTGCCTTCCTCTATGGACCTCACAAACACACCATGCTATTGCTTATGTTCCACATATGAGTGAGACCATATGATATTTGTCTTTCTCTGCTTGACTTATTTCACTTAGCATAATCCTCTCCAGTTCCATCCATATTGATGCAAATGTTGGATATTCATCCTTTCTAATGGCTAAATAATATTCCATTGTATATATGTACTACATCTTCTTTATTCATTCATCTGTTGAAGGACATCTTGGCTCCTTCTGCAGTTTGGCTATTGTAGACATTGTTGCTTTGAACATTGGGGTGCATGTGCCCCTTCTTTTCACTACAGATCTGTATCCCTTGGGTAAATACCTAGTAGTGTTATTGCTGGGTCATAGGATAGCTCTATTTTTAACATCTTGAGGAATTGCTGATAGATAGGAAGGAAATTGAGGAGGCCTGGGATAAACAGCTAAAAACGGACTCAGAGAGATTAACAATGCCATGAAACATTCAAATATCAGAATTATTAGGCTCCCTGAGTGGGGGGGGGGGGGAGAGAGAGAGAGAGGACCAGAAGGGGGATTTTGGGAAAATAAAGTTTGGAAACTTCTCTAATCTGGGGAAGTAAACAAGCATTCATGTCCAAGAGGTAGAGAAGACTCCTTTCAAGATCAATGAGAACAGACTAATGCCCCGACATATAATAGTAATATTTGCAAATCTTAGAACCAAGGAAGCTGTCCTGAGAGCAGCTAGGGGGAAGACATTATGATTGTTCTATGTGGGAACTTCTCATTCAAATGGTTTCTGACTCAGTCCTTACAGAGCTCCATTTTCTTGAGTTCTACTAATGACATATATGGAGTGCCAAAAAAAGAGAAAACATAAAAAGCATTAAATTTATGCCTGACAAGAATGTTATTGTCTAGAATTGGTGAAAAAAAAATTGCAGAAATAAGTGTGATGGGAGAAGAGAAATTACTAGGAACCTACCTTATTTTACCTTAAGTAAAATAAGAAGCCAATACCTGTCTGTTGAAATAAATAAGATAATATCTCTAACTTTTAACTCAGAGATGTTCATCCAGAAAATAAAATCCTTATTCCACCGCTGAGTAGATTCAACTCCCTAATGTTTGCCCATTTCCTCACTCCATAATTCAACTTCCACTTATAACTGTTCCTTATTGTTTTTAGATTTGTTGAAATATAATAAACATGTAACATTGTGTAAGTTTAAGCTGTACAATGTGATGATTTTATATATATATATGTGTGTGTGTGTGTGTGTATATACACAATTATCACAATAAGGTTAGTTAACCTGTCCATCACCTCACATAGCCCCTCCCTCCTTCCTTCCTTCCTTCTCTTCTTCTGGTGAGAATATTTCTCTTAGCAACTTTCAACTATATAGGAATACAGTATTTTTAACTATAATCACCCTATGTACATTAAATCCCAAGAACATATTCATCTTATAACTGAAAGTTTGTACTTTTCAACGGACATCTCTCCATTTCTCCTACTTCCCAGTCCCTGGAAACCACCAGATCAGAGGAGAACATAGAGAAAAATGGACAAGGGAATTTTTCTAAACTAGCAGGATCAGAAACTAATTGTTTGGACTATCTCCTTTTCAACCTGTTGGTGAAGGAGGAATTTGGGAGTGGTCATATGCATAACACATGCTATTAGACAGATGAAGTCATGGCAATTTGTCATATATAAGAATTATATATCATAATAGATAAATGTGTAATACATAATTATAAAATGTAATTATATATTATATATGTGGTATATATATATATATAATTATATAAAAATATATATAATTGTCACTTTATTAGTCACATATGAAATTACAGAGGAGGAAGACACCATGCTGTCCAAGGTTACATAAGCTTTGTACTTAAGACAGGAGTGAACAAGGAGGGGTTGTGGGAGGCAGAGTTTGTTGTAACAAAAGCTGGAGTAATTTCTAATTCTCAGGAGAATGTGATTATATTGTTTTTGAATAATGTTTGGGGTTGTCAAGGAACTGAAGCTAGCTAGCTATATAGAAGAAGGCAGGCACTGTACCTAGAGGGCTGTGTAGCCATAGGACCTTATTCACAGGAGTAAAGTTAGGGAGGGGAGTGTGTGGTTGGGCATTTTTGGCCCTCCAAGCTTCTGATGTTATGGCAGCACATAATATTGAATCTAAATTTCAGGTCTTGCACCCATCAAATAACATTTTCTACCCAAAGGGATTACAGAGTTTCTATGGACCAAACACTGATGTCTGGAATTATGCTGTACAAATTTCATCAGTATAGAGATTGTGTCACAGGGTAGATAACTTTTCTTTTTAGTTATGCAATCTCCAGATAAAGAGAAGGTGTATCAAGAATATGAAATTACCTTATATTAACCTCACAGTGAGGATATTATAATGCATTACCAAAAACTATTGGACCTTGATCTTGATGATAGGACTGTGTGAATTATTGAGTTATTTCCTCTGCAAAGAGCTTGAGTGCATTTTATAAGCAAATAGAAAGTGAATTTGGTATTTGATGGACTCTGGTGGCTATTAATGGTCTTCACAAGCACTTAATTTCTCTTCGTCTGGAGACAGCTCTGGCCTCTGGCTTATTTCAGCCAATGAAATATGACAAAAATATTTTATTTGGCATGTTATTTTCTCTCTGCTATGGTTATATGAAACATTGTATATGGTGCAATCTCAGTTGGCTGGAATTTTTGAGTGTTTCATGACCCATACCGACTGGCTACCTCTGATTTCAGCACCACCACTGTAATATTTTCATGAATACTAGCATGTGCAGTTACATTATTTTTCCCCCATGTGGACAAGTAATTGGTATGTAGCTTGTACTACACACACAGACACACACACTCATACACACATGTGTGTATATATAAATACATTTTCTTGTTTTACGGCAGTGAAGTTCTAATTTTTTTAATACAGCTTTACTGAAATATAATTAACACAATAAACTCTAAGTATTCCCTAATGATTGTTTTTCCCCCTTATCATAGATCATGTTTTCCCCACACCTTTGCATGACTTTAAATGGTGTGTCTGACAAGAGACAGTGTGAATTTTTCTTTCCTCTGTGTGATGAATAATTTTTTTAATCCCTTAAATATTTTTTAGCTTTGTTCAGGGAGATCATAAAATCTTGAAAATGGTTTGTTCCCTTTCAATTTTTCTTAATACTGTTGAGGGAGGAACAGAAGTGTCTAGTCTAGGGTTAATTTCTTTCCACTACCGAGGCAAGACTTTCTGAATACTCTACCTGATTCCCCATGAACAAAGAGGGTTTCCAGTATGATTGGTGAGAATAGGCAGTTTTCTGGCATTTTGTGAGCTCCAGAGATTGTTTTGCTCTAATCTTGTCTGTAGCTCTTCCCACACCCTTGGGTAGTTTCTTGATCAATATGTAACCATTCTTGAAGGGGTTACCTGAAGATGTCTGAGGTTCTCCTCTTGTGCAGCAGTCTTTTATCTGATATATTTTCCTGAAGTTCTGACCATCACAGTCTGCCTGGTTTCCTTTCTCTCTCTTATCAAGTCAGGGAAACTTTCTAGGTCTGCTTGGGTTCCTGCTGTCTGAACCTTGAGCCATAGCCTGGAAATATCTTCAGGCAGTAAACTGGGGAAATAATTGGATTTACTTTGTTTGTTTCTCATTTTCTCAGCAATCATTCTCCTTCACTGCCTCATGTCCAATGTCTTGAGACCCACTATTTCATATATTTTGCCCAGTCTTTCAGTCGTTGGAGAATAGGACACTAAATTTTGCTCTGGTTACTGCATCTTGGCCAGAAATGTATGTCATGGCTATTGTTTAATTACAACATGAGCTAGCCTTTTTGCCTACTATAGGGAAAATTATAATAGAAGCAGTATACTAAAAAATTGATGCAGGGTAATTTCTAAAAAAGCACCTCATATATAATCTCTAATTAAGTTCTGAACATGTGTGCATGTGAGTATGCATGTTTTATAGGAAAAGAGAACAACCTTAATAAAGATAACCAATATATCAATCAAGATTCTATGCAAGACCAAGAAGATGCTTACGTAATTTTTGGATGAAATAAAACAGTTGAAGTCACACAGTGACCATTAGGTTTTGGCTTTAATTTCATACCACTACAACTAGGATCAAGAAGCCAGGAAACTGCTTTTGACCCCCAGAGTTTAGGAAATGGTTTCTGCCCCTTTTAACAATGTTGCCACAGTCATTACTTTCTTGGAACATGAGTCTGGTAATTAGACATTAATACATGGATCCCAGCTTCTGTCAACCCTCATTGTTTTCAGAGCAACCTTAATCTGTCCAAAATATTCCAGAAATATGGATCTGCCTGATTTCTGACTTATAAATGTAATAACTAATTTATGTTCAGAACTCTAGCTTTGAAAATGTCTGAAAAATGCAATATTTAGCTTCCCAACCCTAGAAATACAAGGTAAAAGAAAGGTTGTTAATATCAATCAACATATCCACATACTCCATCAGTTTGGCTCCTCCAATTCACTCATCATTTCCTAGACGAAGCCAAGGGGGGTTCTCAGTGCAGTGAGATCCATTCTCTGCTTATTTGGTCAAAATTCTGCCTTGATTTTCTGTAAATAGAAAACCAACTTATAATGCAACTATCAAAAAATACAGCATATATAAAGTATTAGGGAAAAGGAAGGGGAAGCCTTTATCCATATTAAGGCAAGGAGAAAATATTCATAGTTACTGTATTAGGAAAGTCATAGGGAAATGTAGCTATATGTATAACCATGGAGGTATTTGAAAGGAAGAGAGGCCACATTCAGTTACTATGTCTACTTTTCGGTTCCCAGGGCTACAGTTGATATTTATCTTACTCTTCATTCACCATATATTCCATGTTGCCTTTCCCTTCAGCCAGCATCCTAGCACTTAAACTTTTATTACTTGGTACTTTGAGCCATTAGTGTTTTTGCTTTTTCTATTAGTCCAGGTTATGAAGGAGTTGAGTGATTTACCTGAGGATCCTCTGTTTTCAAAACACACTCCTGCCTACCTGCTTCATCTTGATAATCAGAATTAAACGTCTCAGTGCAATAAACATCTCTTCTTGTGATTTAATGGCATAGGGTTCTAAAGTGGTATGGTGACTGCTTGGAAACAGTGTTTTGTTTTCTGAGTGAATTTCAATTTCTAAACCAGAAGAGCAGATTTCAGGTGATTGAAAACAAAAACTTACTAGTGAATTATTAGGAAATACTATTTACGGATCTTGAACACCAGAATAGTATGTTGTGGCTGTGGCAGAAACAGTATCAAATATTGCCTAGGGAAGGCATGTTCATATCCTCTGTAATTGCTTATTCCAGGACCTACAAAGAGATGGTTACATCTATGGTATTACAAATAGATGGTTACATCTATGGTACTATTTGTAGTATCTACAAATAGATGGGACAATATACTTAAACAGCTTATAGCAATGTCATTGTTAATTATTTAAAATGTCCCTTCAGCTTTACATGAAAACAGTTTATTCTAGCTGAGAAAGCTGGTAAGACAGATTCCCTAGACATGAGCCATTCCATCCTCAGTATTAATTTTTTTCTTGTTGTTTTTGTAAAAATGAATTGTTCATTCAAAAACAATGGTGTGCATATCATAACCATGAATTAGACATTTGGCAAATCTGTAACTGATAATTCTCAGAGAAGTCTTATGGCCAGAGATGACAAATCCATATCCAGCATAATTTTTATCAAGGGAAGAAAGTTGCTTATTTAGAAAATAAGGGGTTCAAACTGTCAAGATTTCACTGGGTGATTTCGCGATCCTCCAAGGAAATGGTGTCATATCAGGTAATAGCCGCCTTCTTTGCACTTATGAGGCTGGGTTCCATCAATGGTTGTGACGCATTTAGCTTCAGTGAGGTGAACTCCCTGCTGTTTGATAGGGATGATCTCTATCCTGGCTCCTGTGTGAGCTTATTGATCAGGTTTTATGGTAATTAGGGAAAGAAGCTGAGCAGGATGGGCAAGCTTGTCCCTCTGATTATCGAGTGTCTCTTTTGCAGTACATACCATTTCATTAGGATTCACATAGGAAACAGATATGCTCTCACTTGAGTCTCACCCTAAAGTTTCTATACATACAGTTCTTCCCCAAATTTCTTTATGAGGAAACAGCAACTCTTTTCTTTTGTATTAATTGCCCTTATCTTCTTGCCATGTGGTTAGCCATTGCCCATAAATCATTGCATAGTTGTACTTCTGGTACTTTTTTTCTTTAGGAAAAGTATACTTCTATGTATACTGTTCAAAGTCGTGTCCATATGAGAGATGATCTTTTCCACTAGCCTTCAGGTCTGTCCTTGAGTATGTAGGTAAAATGGGATAACATTTCACTCTTAGCAGGAGCCAGTCAATGAGACAAAACAAACTGTAAATCAGACTTGAATCTGATTTCTTGAGTTGAGTGCTCATTATAATCTCCCCATGGGTCTGTAGATATGTACAAAATATTAGTGGCTTTAAGACAGATAGTCAGTCCTCCCTCATTTATACCGTTTCTACTTGAAGGAGTCCTGCAGCACAAGTGTAGGAAGCTGAGACTATTTCTCACAAGAAGAATGGTTCTTAGCATAGCTTCCTTTCATAAGCTAGTGGTCTGTGACACCCTTCTCTGATTGAAGATTTCTGCAGACTCTGACCAGAATCCTGATCCACCAGAGAAACATCAATCCTCTTTGGGATCTGCTGGATCAGCAGCAGCATTCACGTGACACTGTGAACAGCTGGGACAGCATCTAAGCTTTTCTGATTTTCTGATTCTTGACTGTTGAATTCATGGGTTAAAACCAAATATTCAGCCAAATAGTCTATGCGACCTCCAAAATCTAAAGAGATCTAATAAGAGTCATGTATTCTATCAGCTAAGAAAACCAGATTTTGTGATAATTAAGCCCCCAAAAATCTCAGTGAAGGAAAAAATAGCCATAATCAAAAAAGAAGAAACAAGAACTGTTAATAATCACAGGTTATATGATTTCATGCATAAAACTATCCAAAGTAATCAAATTAATAATAATTGCTAATTATTAGAATTAACATGAGATTTATAGGATAGCTGAATATACATTAATACACATATATACATTTTATTTTAAAATAAAGTTACAAGTAGATTTTATTTCCTGATTCTAAAATTTAAACAGAAGTTCAACTGCCGACCATATCAAAATGCTACTGAAGGAAGAGATATAAAGAAAAAAAAATTGGTATTATTGTAGGAATTGACAAAATGACAATTGGGACAGAAGAGAAAGTCCAGGAATAGACCTGCACCTATGCAGAAACTTGATATGTACATAGTGGTCTTCTAGGTAGTGGGAGGAAAGAATTTTTAATAATCAGTGGTAGGAAATTTGTCTATCCATATAAGGAAAAGAAATGAAATTGGACCTCTACATCACACAATTAAAAGGGAATCAATGCCAGGTAGATTGAAGACCTAAAATGTAAAAGATAAATATATAAAGCTTTTAGAAGATAATATATAAAATGATCTTCATGACCTTGAGGAAGAGAATGATTTCTAAGACAAAATATAAAAGAACTAATGCAAGGAAAACACTGAGATATTGTATAGGCATTGAAATTAGGAACTCATAAAAGTTGTGAAAAGATAATCTATAAGAATGGTGACCATATAGAATACATTAAGAACTTCACAAATCAATGAGATTATTTTTAAAAAGCAAGTGAATAAATGGGAACTTTACAAAGGATGGACTCCAAATGGACAATGAATGTGTGAAAAGGCTCTCAATGTCTTTAGTAACCAGGCAAAAGCAAATCAAAGCCATACAGTGATGTTCCTACATCACAGATTGGTTAGCTAACATTAAAGTCTGCCGGTATCAATATTGGTGAGGGTGTAGATCTGTGAGAACACTTCTACATTGCTGGATGTCATGCAAATCAGACAAAAGTTTTGGAGAACAAGTTGGCAATTTCTACTAAAGTTCACATATGCATATCCCACAACCTAGCAATTCTACTTCCAGCTATAAACCCTAGAAGAAGAAGTGCACATCTAATCCAAAAAACATGCATGGCAATCTACATAGAATCATCATTTAGAATTGCCAGAAATTGGACACAACCCAAATGTTCATCAACATTAGAATAAATTAATAAATTGTGGTATAACCATAATAGAATATACAGAGCAATAAAAACTGATGAACCATAGCTATAGACCATTGGGAGGTATCTTGAACAATTTTTAAAAAGAGAAAGAAAACAACAACAACAAAAAACATATACAAGACAGAACCGAAGGCTAATATGTGTTGACAGATAAACATATGTCTTCTTATCAACTCCTAAGGAATTTTTTCCTTGGTCATTTTTTTGTCTGTCAGAGTGTTGAACATAAGTCATTAGGACTGAATACTATAATCTGAGGAGGATAGTTTTTAATGATACTGTTATCACACTGAAATCTAATGAGCAGGTTTGATTCTGCTATGTTTAACCTTTCGGCAATGATGGTTCAAAATATTTTATCCAGTCAGGTGTATAATAAATTTTCATTGAGCTTATAAAGAAAAGCAGGAGAAAATGAGGCTAAACTACCATTTCTCTGTGAAAGGATGCTTATTTTTAATATTTCTGCTAAGGAGAATATGATCAAAAGCAAATGTTTTCACTCTTTTGTTCTCAATTTTTTTTTCCTCTCAAATCTGAAGAGGCCTGTACTCCTAGACATTTCCAAGATAAACAAACTACTACATGAATAATGCTTTGTGATGTTATTGCAAATGCTAATGTAATGTCTTCTCTCAGCCCATTTTTAAGAGAATAAAGTCACAGGAAACTCCTCTGAAGAGGCAACAATGGATGTGGTTTTTAGACTCATAAATCTACTCTCTTTGGCCATGGTGAATAAAGTGAGGGTGAATGGCTGAGGGAATTGCATTTAATCCACACACAGGCCTGAATTTATGGTGAGGCCTCCTGAGAAAGATAACCTGAGTCAAACAAACTTTCATCTTGGGGACTATCTGTGGCAACTGGGACTGGAATGATGCACTGCGAGAGGAGATCAGGGTGAGCTGAAGTCATTACTGCCTCTAATGGGGATTTTAATCTTTCTGACTTTTTAGGTTCTTGGCCATGCTCTTAGAATGTTATCCATATACTTTTAACCCCATCTAGTGGGAAATAGACCTCAGCCTGATTTATGGTTTTGGCTTTGTGTTTCCACTACATGGAGACCACTTCTAGCATTCTAAAGATTCACAACAGTTCAACTAAAATTTCTATGGTTTTCAGACTTCTGAGTTTTCCCCATTTTTGTCTTCTTTCTTTATTCTGTTCTTTTTTCTGTTGTATATGGCTTATCATAAGTCCATTATTTCTTTTTCTGGATTGGTAGAATGATAGGACGAGCACAGTAATCACTGGTAGGCCCTCCTGCTTGGACACTTTGGGGACCTGGAACTGAATACACACAATGCAGCGTTGAATCAGCTGGTAGAAGAAAAACATTTCAAAAACCATATGGAAATATTCCAAAACCTCAGGGTTCTAGAGGGCAATGTGAAATGCTAATTTATGACTAAATAAAAACAATAGCTACAAAGGAATTTTGAGTAAAGTGAAGCAAGGACGTGGACCACGATGTCAGTGGAAGAGGAGGAGGTTTGGTGCGCATTGGAAAAGCCTGGACATAATGGCAGAGGAGGATTGATGGTGCATGGCAGGGCTGATCTGAAAAGCTTTTGTGGACAATTGCATTTGTGTTGTAGTCTGTGAAGCCTGTTTATGTGTTATCCCTCACTTTCTATGAAGTCCAATTCTAGTAATATAATCCCAGGTTTCTTGTTCTCTGCCCTTATGGTACATAAAATGTTTCCATCCCTCCAGGCTCAGGAGCCAAGAAAACCCATGACTTAAGGCAGATGATGAACCTGGAGTAAAACTCTCTAGCATACCAGCCCATACCCTCAGTATTAGTTAAGGCTGATGGAACTGAAAGCTCCATCGAAGGTCCCCATAACAGCAGAACCCAAACCCAGCTTCAGCACTGACAAAATTCACCCAATACTCACATTCAAGAGTAGTAAAAAAAATGTGACCATCAATCAGCATAATATTTATTTCAGACCCAAGAGTCTTGCACATCATTAATCATCCAAGAAACATAAATTAAAACTACAGTGCTAACATACAACCAGCAATAGAGCAAATATTCAAAAGAAAGATTGAGAATAATGATTGCAATGTAAGGCAAACAACTTTGTCAGAAATTGCTGGTAGGAGTGTAGATTAAGTAAACTAATAACTTAATTATTAATCATATAATATATTAATTAGATTGATAATTTCAATATTATTATGTAATTTTTAAAAAATATTTTATTTATTTGACAGACAGAAATCACAAGTAGTCAGAGAGGCAGGCAGAGAGAGAGGCAGGCAGGCAGAGAGCCCAATGCGGGGCTCAATCCCAGGACCCTGAGACCATGACCTGAGCCAAAGGCAGAGGCCTTAACCCATTGAGCCACCCAGGTGCCCCTAATTATGTATTTATTAACATGAATTTGCTCCTCACTGAATTACATGTGCAGACTACACCAGGTGGAGCTGACACACAAAAGAAATCTTATTTGAGTCAAATAAGGAAATCAAGGGGATTAACTTCCAAAGCTGTAACTTTCTGAGCAAGGGTGAATGATTTCCTTTTATTTTAGGGTTATGGTGAATAGTCAGAAAAGGAAGTTTTGTCATTTTGCTTCGAGGCAGGTAGAAGGCTGTGTTTGCATCTTAAGGAAACAGGCCCATACACTGTACGTAATATTAATGAGGTTTGTGCTCCTCCTCTGGTGGATACTTTAGCATTACAAGGAGGAAGAGATAACAGTCCAGGGTCCACCTGCCGTGATGGAAGTCAGTGGTGGAGCTCAAACTGGTCTGGACAGGTCAGAGCTCTTCTTCTGGAGAGTTGTTACTGCTTAAGGAGTAGTTTCTGTTTCCATCATCAGATGCTTTGCCCATTGGGTCTTTGGCCTGAGTTAAAAGATAAACTGGAAGGAAGAACTTAAGGAAAATGTGGGATAAATGTTAGGGAGTACATGCAGGTGGCAGTAAAAGTCAGGTCCTGGGGTCTTGCTGGTGACAAAATCAGTTTGAAACCTGTTTGGAAGTGTTTACTAAAACTGAAGTGTGACTCAGCAATTATATGTCCAAGGAAATTGTGTACATATTTATACCAAAAGACATACCCGAGAATGTTCAAATCAGTGTTATTAATAAAAATGCAAACTGGGAATGTCTGGGTGGCTCAGTTAGTTAAGCCTCTACTCTTGATCTCAGCTCAGATCTTCATCTCAGGGTCATGAGTTCAAGCCCTATATTGGGCTCCATGCTGGATGTGAAGCCTGCTTAAAAAAAAAAAAAAAAGAAAAGAATGCAAACTGGAAACAACAAACCTACCTTACTATGGTATGATGGATAAGTGCATTATCATTATGGAGTTAATACTCCATATCAATGAAATGAATGAATTATAAATTTCACAAACATAATATTATCTGAAAGAAGACAACAAAAGTGTATACAATAAGAGTCCACTCATATTAGTATTAAAAGATGATAAAATTAGTTCCTGGTGATAGAAATCCAATCAGCACTTTCTTCTGGGTGATGATTATCAACTGTGATGGACATTTTTTTGGTAGTTTCTGGGTGGCTATTAGTATTCTTTATCTTGTTTTATGCTGTAATTACATAGGTGTATTAAACTTTTCACAGTTCATCCAGCTGTATTATTATGAACTATGAAAATTTTTATGAATAAACAAAGTACTTAATTCATAAAAAAAGATCCAATCCATTTTCCCTGAAAGAAGACAGAATAAAGAGAGGCATTTTGAAAGTAAGCAGGTGTTGGAAGTTCAGGCCTTCAAGGATGTGGGCAATGAGAACCATGTACCCTGGCAAGCTGGAGTACTTTATCACAGACATTGTTTATGAGTGCCAATTCATCATGGTAATTGAAAGCAGACTGAATTTCAACCAGTGTATTATTGTTACATCTCTAAAACAATGTAGTCTCCTATTGTCTGTACTCAGGACAGACCATCCTCATGGCCCACCCCCTTAATATATCACCACTTTGAACAAAAAGCAAGCAGGAATCGCAATTTCAAAATCTAACAACATATTACTCTAAGCAATAAATTAATCATTTATATTGAGAAATGTTGTGTATTGATCAAAAGAGCAACTCATCAAACGTTGTAATTATCAGGGCGCTCGGGTGGGTCAGTCAGTTAAAGCATCTGACTCTTGATTTTGGCTCAGAGCATGATCTCTGCATGGTGAAATCCAGCCCCGAGTCAGGCTCTGTGCTTGTCATGGAGCCTGCCTTAGAGTCTCTCTCTTCCCCTCCCTCTGCCCCTCTACCCATCCCGTCCTCTCACCTGCCCCACCCCACTCACGTTCTTTCTCTTCCTCTCTCCCTGTTTCTCAAAAAAACAAAAACCTTGCAATGATCATGAGAATATACATGAATAAATCAAAATACATAATGTAAAATTACATCAATTTGAAATCAGCAAACATTTATTGAAGGCTACTTTGTTCAAGCCTACTTCTAGGCACTTTGAAGACCTTGGTCAATAAGAGGTTTAAACTCCCTGTGGTTATGCAGCTTTTATTCCAGTAGATAAAACCAACAAATAACCAATTCAGGGGTGCCCGGGTGGCTCAGTTGGTTAAGTGTCTTGCTTTAGCTCAGGTCATGATCCCGGGGTCCTGGGATCAAGCTCCACGGTGGGCTCTCTGCTCAGCCGGGAGCCTGCTTCTCCCTCTCACCTTGGCCTGCCACTCTCCCTGCTTATATGCATGCTCTCTCTATCCCTCTCTCTGTCAAATTAATTAATTAATTAATTAATTACCAAATAACCAGTTCAACAACAGTAGCACTTGGAAATATTCACACATCATTTTTGAAAGCTGCTAGATTCATGAGACAAATAAAAACAAAAATAAAGACCTGAATTGTGTAATTAACTAGTTTAGACTATATTTTGAGTGTTATACAGTAAAACCATAAATACATTCCTATATAGTATATGTGAAAATTGGACAACGAAGTCCTTTTGTATTAGTCTGCTATGGAACCCACCATTATCAATCTATTACCCCCCCCCAAAAAAATTCACACAGACAATAATTCTTTACTTCAATAAGTGTAAGAAATGTAGAAGTCAACAGTAGAAGTATAGGCTAAAAAGTCAGTATGTCTGAAAACAAAATAACATAGTTAAATAACTTTTAGATTAAAGGTAAAAGCTTGGTTTCCCACTTTACTCTTTTCGAGGTAAGTGGTAGAGGGTGACTGTGGTGCATCCTTCATTCCTGTGAAAGATTTCTCAGTTCTGTTCCTCTTTCTGCCCTGACAAGACCATTACCTTGCATGCGGAAGGCATCAGGAGCTCCAGGGCGTCTCTCGTTGCTCTCCTTGCCCTTGTCTTCAATCAGCTTGTGTTTGCTCTAAGGCCCCGCAATCAGACAGACATCTTGCACATCTCTCTTGGATCTTTGCCCTGCCCAGCTTTCCTGCACATGGTGAAGTCCTTGGAAACAGAGGGCTCATGAGTGCACCCTGGAGATGGGTTTTGGACTCCTCATAATTCTAACCATCACTCCCTTACAATGACAAATGTTTGTTAAAAATTTGTCTGGTTTCTCCACAATTCTCAAACTAGCAGTTTCCTTCTCAACCTGCCTTTTTTTTTTTTTTCTTTTCTTTTTCTGATGGTATTTTCTCCCTTAAAAATGGTTAGGGGTACCTGAGTGGCACAGTCAGTTGAGCATCTGACTCCTAAAATTCTGGCTCAGGTTATGATTTTAAGGTCCCGAGATCCAGCCCTGGCTGGCTCCCAGCTCAGCAGAGAGTCTGCTTCTTTTCCTTCATTCTCACCCTCTGCCCCTCTCCCTATCCAGGCCTGCATGTGTGTATGTGTGTGTGTGTGTGTGTGTGAGAGAGAGAGAGAGAGTGTGAGAGAGATTGTGTGTGCACATTTAGGCACTAGCACTTGATCACTCTTTCTCGATCTCTTTTAAAAAAATGGCTAGCCACTTTCTGGAAATTCATTTACATTTCTTTACATCCCCAGCTCTTTGATGGGTTTTGAAAAATACTATGATTTTGTGGCTCATTTGGCTTAATCTCATATTTTATAGAGGAAAAATGATCTACTGATAATTTCTACACCCGACACAGCAGCATTCTGTTTTGGTTTTGAACTAATGACTGCAAACCACATCACTATAAGCTAATAACTGTATCGCAAACAGAGAATATTATCTAAATCTGAAACCAGTCATTATCTTTAATTATTTCAGCTTGGAAGTATTTTCACACCTGGGTTCCACTTAGAGATGGCATCCAGTTATTTCCACCATACTGTTTTATCGACTCATCCATCACATTCATCCAAACATGGGTGTCTGTCTTTGCATGCACCTCCACCAATGATGGCTATGCTTACATCCCCGAGTCAGCACATTGGTTTCTATCCTGCTGCTGATCCTTCCCCCGTATCCTATAAACTCATTGTCCTTTACATTTCACCTCATTCTAGCATATTTTCTTCTTGCCTCTTAAACGACCTCAGACATACCTCTCCCTGCTGTGTAATTATGTTCTTTGCTGTTTTTGACGATTTCGTATTGTGCTATTTCTTATGAAAAGTGTTGCAGATGGTGATGCAACATAATTTGTCTTACTCAAAATTGTTTCTTTTCTACACATGACATTTTTGTTTTTAGAAAAATCGTCTATTCCGAGCTCATACATCTTCACATTCTTCTGGTACCAGTTCATGTTTTCCACCTTTGTTAGCTCTGTGATCTGAGAAACTTCAATAAATAAGTAGATTTCTCATAGAAGGGATTACGTATTTATCCCCTGATTCCTCTAACCCAGTGATTTTCACCTCTTCTCTGTTAATCTCATCCCATAACTATATCCTGCAGCCTAACAAGATCTTGAACAGCTTTACCTCTGAATTAATTGAACATCAAGATATCTAACTACAGCCATTCTAGCTCTCACTAATTCCCATATTTACCTACCCTAATGAATTTGTTACCTTCCCATTCTGCCCCTATTTATTCTCAATTAATGATTTTCAATGTTTATTCTCCCTTCTTACAATCTAGAGAGACTGTATAAGACTTTAACTTCTTTCTCAAGAATCCCTCTATTTAAGACTTCATCCTTTTCTTTACATTGCCTTACATTTCCTCTTGTGAAAAACCCCTACTTGAACTAAGTATGTCTTCTTATTTCATTCACTTTTCAGAAACTGATAATAAATGTCACACTCTAGAAAGTTGTTTCTAAATACCTTTTACTATAAAATTTGCACTTGACCCTTGACGACTTGATGTTGTTTTGAATATTTTCATGATAACTTGATTAACAGTTCAAAATACATTTATTTGACTGATAGTTCCTGGTAACAAATAGAGTAATGTAAAATGTAAATCTGGAGCTACAAAATTTTATTTGATCATTTTTTTCTTTTTAATGTATCTATATACTGTATAATAATTATATTCAATACAATGGATGTATCAAGAAATATTCCATTAAACTATTTTGACCTTGACATCAGGTGTTACATTTTAAATGAAATGTTTTCCAGCCATTATTTTTATCTTGATCTTATGTTTTTCACATTCAGGAGGAATTATTTGTGAAGATTGAACAGCTAATTGAAATAATGATAAGCAAAACACCCTTGAGTTTGCTATATGAATAGCACACAGGAATGTTAAAAGAAATAAAAATATCTGAATTTTAGCATTAGAGCTTATTTTAAAAAGATGATTTGGAAATGATAGTGCTGTTGAATACAAGCAGTACATTGGAAGTCAAACATTGCCAATAGGCTAAATTTGGTACCACTCTAGAAAATAAACAGTAGATGATTCCTGATCTCTACTTGAATTGCTTATATTTTAATATTTGAGCTAAGTTGTAAATTGGTTTAAGATATGTGAATTAATAAATGTTCATGCAACTTGAAATCTAAACCCTGACCTTAGCCAGAATTATGGGACTGATAAAAAGCTACTGTATGAGAACTCACTGCAGGGAATTAAAATGGTAGAGCCTAGTAAACACGTCCTTCAATTAATCATTGAAAAGAAGGTTAACTGTTTATAAGCAACATCTTTCAGAATCTAAGGCAGTTAGATGTGGTAGTAAACGAGAAAGACAACAGTGCTTTCAGACATTATTCTTCACAGTGCTTTCAGTCCTTAATGATCTAGGGCCATAGTCCAGAAAGTGTGTTAACGCATTTGGGGGAGTCCGTAACTTTAGGATCCTTGAAGGTCATTAAAGATGCATGTGGCTCATGTACAGAAATTCTGGATTAAGAAAAAAAAGTTATAAAACAGGAATTTGAAATTTACTTTTGGTAATTACCACCATGTCTTTGAATACCACCACAATTTCCAACCAGTGGGTGCTAAAAAGCAAATGAATCTGCACAAAAGAGATTATACATGTGTTTTGTTTTGTTTTGTGTTTCTTAAAAAAGATGGAAACTTGTATTGAAGCCAGAGGAACTGAGGGCCAAAGATAAGTAGGGAAAATATGAGACCTGTGACTTTATCAAGGCACCATGCTATTTTAAACGTTGGGATATGCAGTCTATAGGATTTCTTTTAGTCTTCAAAATACTTTCAAATACTAGATTTTCTAGAAGTGGTAACAATAGCATCGCAGTAAGGATTTAAAAATACATTCTCTATTGTGTCTTCTGGGGAAAGCAAGCATATCCATTACAGGTTAGTGCATATATATTATTATTATTATTATCATCATCATTATCATGGTCATCATTATTATTACATTCTTGCATATGGGGATATTCCTTTGCATTCTCCATGTCCACTATTGCATTTGTTATCTATTGCTTATAATAATTATCCTGAAATCTGGTCACTTAAAGCAATAAGTATTATCTCACAATTTTTATGGGCTAGGAATCCAGGGGCAGCCTAGTTGGTACCTCTGACTCAGAGTATCTATAATCAAGGTTATCACCTGGAACTTCAGTCATCTTATGCCTCAATTAAGGATGGATCTGCTTCCAGACTTACTCTTCTGGGTTATTGGACCAAAGATCTATGTTCCTTGCTGCCTATTGAATGATATCTGGACTCTGTTCTTGGCCATGTGAACATCATGAGAGATGCTACAATGGCATAACTACCACAAAGAAAGGATCATGGGGAGCCATTTCTGACGTTGTCTTCTGCAATCACATTGTTCAGGTCTATAACATAACAGAGTGAAGAAAGCAGAAAGCATTAGATTTATTACAATTGCTCAAAATACTGCTGTCTTCATGGAAAAAAAAAAGAAAAGGTTAAAAGTTATCCAAGCCAAAAAAAAAAAAAAAAAAAAAAAAGTAAAAAAGAAAACATGTATGAGAGTCAAAAATTATAATTTAATCTTCAAAAATTGTTTTCTCTAAAATGATGTTCTGGAACTCCCACTAAACCATTCACTATTAACACAGCCTGTGATCCTGCTGTCTTGAGTTGTTCAAATAAGAATTGTAAGTGTTGCTTTCTACGGCAACATTTTTTTCAACACATTTGAGTCAGGTTTTGAAAAGTATCTATCAATTCTCTTTAATTCAAGAGTATATCATGTACTCTTCACATCACTTATATTTTAGATTCTCAGTAAGCCTTCATTATGAAAAAGACTGCCAAACATTTACTTGTATTTTAGGCATTCAAAAATTATGGGAATATGTGGCTACTAATTTGAGAATTCATAGGTTATTCGAAGAGATAAGATATATGTAATTGGAAAAACAAAGTTTCAAAGCAATGTAGAAGTAGGTGTCAATATATAATAAATTAAATGTCAGTAATGTGAGGTTAAGACCTGGTTTTGAGATAGAGCAGATCAGGATTCAAGGAAAATAGCATTAGGTGGGCAGCTGATATGTATTTATTTATTTAAAATATTTATTTATTTATTTGAGAGAGAGAAAGCATGACCAGAGTAAGGAGCAGAGAGAGACGTGGGTTCCCTTCTGAGCAGGGAGCCGGATGCAGGACTTGATCCCAGGACCCCAGGATCATGAATGAGCTGAGCTGGAGGCAGATGCTCAACCAACTGAGCCACCCAGGCACCCCTTATTTATTTATTTTTAAAGATTTATTTATTTATTTGTCACAGAGAGAGCACAAACAGGGGGAGCAGCAGGAGAGGGAGAAACGGGTTCTCCACTGAGCGAGGAGCCTGATGTGGAACTTGATCCCAGGAACCAGGGATCATGACCAGAGCTGAAGGCTGATGATTAACCAACTGAGCCACCCAGGCGTCCCAGCCAATATTATTTAATTAGGGTATTTACTTTCATCAAATAAAGGTAACTACGTAACAGGATTTGCCTCAATATTCAACAAAAATAATGTAACTTACTGCTTTGAATACCAGACAGAGTCAAGATGTTTGGTAAAAATGACAAGCAAATAAACATACAAATATATAACATATTCTCATAGATACACACATATATAGACACATGCATAAATGAGTGTATAAATAAATGTGTGATTGTGAAATTAATGAATTAGTGAAAACTTGAAATGTTATCTCCAACTTTACCAATTTGATAAGTAAAGAAAAAAAATTCAGAAAATATAGAGGATCTGTGGGTTTTGGCAAGTTTAAAAGCAATACATGGATAAATGTTGCTTTTTTTCTTTACTGATTTCTATTTTTCCTAATTTTAGCAATGCACATGCCTTTCTTTTATTTAGAGAATAGTAATATTATTTTTAAATGCAACAAAAATAAGTAATAATAATAAATAAAAGGAGATGTCAATACCTCTTTTCATATTGTGGCTTGAAATGGTTTCCTACGCAATATATTGCTTTCATGTTATAAATGAAGAAATGCTTTCTATGATGTTATTTTGTCACTCAGGATTTTTCTTTCTTGTGCATGTGTCTTTTATACATAGTCTCATACTTGGTTGCATTCCACTGCATATGTTCAATTTAACTTAGTTTTACACCATCTTCATTTCTGTAGGTGAAGATCGATAGTGAAGGCAAAGTTCTTATCATAGATAACTTTTTTCCTGGGAAAAAGGTTAAAATGTTCTGAATATTTCTTATTTCTTCTTCTATTTTTAAACTGTTTGCTATTCACAAGGACTCTTACATCAGCCAGAAAGGGCAAACTTCAGCTATGATTTACTATCTTCTGATTTCTGACAGGCTTTGTTTATCCGCAAAAGGACTGGTTTTACATATGCATTTACAGACTGTCTTACTATGTCTCCTGAAATGCTAACCTCATCAAGGAGGGGTTGACCTTTCCTCTCTCCATCAGAATGAAAACTTCTCTTTGCTCCGTTTGGTTCTGCCCTTGCTCTTGTTTTTACAAATGTTCTATGTGTCTTTTCTTTCTAATATATAAAATTCATTCGCCATAGTATCATTATAATCTTAAATCCAGTATTGAGACATAAATAAAGCAAACAATAGAATAGATTTCAGAATAAGCATGCCTACATCCTGATTCCATCACTCACTAATGCTGTAACTGTAGATACATGTTTGAAAACTCTCTTTTAATGGTGGCCAACTTAAGATGGCCCAAGAATGGGATCATATTGAAGAACTGAGATAGAAGAAATTACTGATCAAAATGATAAAACAATTAGCAATTTTTCACAACCAAATCCTCAGCCAACGTAATAACTAAAAGCAGTCCTACAAATATGTTAATGAAATATTAATGTTTAAGAGGAATAAAGCATAACCCCAACCACCTCCAAGCTTCAGTGATAATATATTGGATAATAAATTTCTATTCAACCCAAATTATGGGAATTTAACATATTCGCTATGTGCATATATAACAGTTATGTGCCCTTTTAAATAATTCCTTTGTTTGTAGACCACTTTTAAAAGTACTATACTAGAACCTTCAGCCACAAGTTAATATCAATGCATACCAAAACTAACTTTAGTAACTTTAATAACCAAAAAGCCTTCACTTTTGTGTACAAATTAAAATGCAAAATTAAAAAAAAATTATCCCATGAAAAACGAAAAAAGAGAAGACTTGCATTTTTGAACTAGCTTTTAATTAAGCACAGAGTTTCCATTAATCTACGTGTGTACTGCAGAACATATGTTGGTAAAAGTTTAAAAAATTATTAAATTTATGTTTATAAGCTAAGTCTCTTTATATACAATAAACTCATCATACATGATTCAAGTCAGTTATTTATTGAGAGAGAGAAAAAGAGAGAGAGAGAGAGAACACGTGCGAGCAGAGGGTTGGGGGGGCAGACAGCGAAGGAGAGAGAGAATTTCAAGTAGACCCCTAGCTGAGGCCCAATGTGGGACTCAGCCTTATCACCCTGAGGTCATGACCTGAGCCAAAATCAAGGTTCAGATATTTAACCAACGAAGTCACCCAGGTGCCCCTAAATCATTTCTTAAATTGCCCTATCATGTTCCCTCAAAGTGTATTTCATGGAACATCCATTTTCCCTGAGTCTACACAAGAAGTAAAAATGAATTTCTGATTCATTTAATCTGGGAAATACAGGATTTAAAATGACTAAAGTTTTTAAAAATACATCTTACAGGTTTCTAATAGAATAATGAAATACACATCTTCCAAATATATTTTATTGTATGGACCTTACTTCCAAAGAAACTACTGTGAATCTAGAGTAACATTAACAGACATTTCTCCAGTGATTGAAGTGTTCCTTATCTCTGCTTTCCAAGACCCAAAAGGGTAGCCACTCATCACAAGTAGCTACTTAATATTTGAAATGTAACTGGTATGACTGAGCAACTGAATGTTAATGTTACTTAGTTTTAATCAAAATTTGAAATTACTTGCAGATAATGCTTATTTTATTGGACAACTTAAGTCTAGATTCATAAAACACATTGAAACATACTGTCCTGTCATTACAGTTTATGAGTAATTTAGTTAGTTGGAAAGTACCTCTAAGGGGACTTCAAGTAGGAATGTGATGATTGTAAATATCCCCATGGATCATGGACTAATGAGTGTACTAATGATGAAACCAGAGGAAGGGGGTTGTCTGCAAATAGAAAAGGTGTAAGGATCTGGGCATCAGGGTGGCTTGGTCAGTTAAGTGTCCAGCTCTTAGTTTTGGCTCAGGTCATGATCTCAAGGTCTTGGGATCGAGTCCTATATCTCAGCAGGGGTCTGCTTCCCTCTATTCTCTCCCCTGCTCTTTCCCCCACTCCGGCACACACACTCTCTCTCTAAAATAAATAAATCTTAAAAAAAAAAAAAAAAAAAAAGGTGTAAGGGTCAGGAATGGAAGTTGGATGAAGCCAAAAGCAACTACAGATTCTAAATTGTATTATTTATTTCAGCTTTCTTAGAGGCACCCCTCACTTATCATCCTTTCTAGTGTTACAAAAAAAGGGAAAATAGAAATGAGTTAACTAAAATGAATTGTTATGTTCATGCTGCAGAGCTACTTTTCAGAGACAAGCCTAGAACCCTGCAGTTACCAACATGGAATCACATTCTATTTCATTCCAATACTATTAAATTACAACTTTATTTATGATAATGCATAAAACTTTATATGCTTATGAGGACTGGCTTACTAGTATATTATATTAGTGAGCAAAACTTATTCCCTGATAGGTGTTCTTGGAAATATCAAGGGAAAAAATGTCCCTGAGTCTGTTCATCTCCATAACTATTTTCCCGTGGCCTTAAACTTGAAGTTAATATAACTGAATGAAGGTTAACTCACGTTTTCCCTCTTAAGGATCTTAAAGTGTTGAGTATATAAATGTTGCTGTTGAAGGGAGGAAAAGCTCTTCTTTATCGCAAGGTCTTCAAGGTAGGCTAAGAATTAAATTTACATGAGATGGATTAACAGGAGAAAAAAATCAGTTTTATTATGTGCATTGAAGGCCCGATAATGGAATGGAGAGCTGAAGAAATGATCAAGTCAGGCAGCTTTTATATTTTTTTAGACAAAGAGACAATAAATCTGTGAGGAACTGATAGAAAAAAAAAAACCAAGCTGTAATTAACAAGGACTTCTAAACAATTTGGGCTGGGGTAGTAAATTCGTAACATGTTGGCAAAGGTAGGGGGGGATGGACAGTATAATTTTCAGTCAAGTGTCTTCTGCTTTTTTTTTTCTTTTGGAATCCAATTATATATATGTGTGTGTGTGTGTATATATATATATATATACACATAGATATATAATACATTATATATTTTTATTTATAATATTTACATGTTTTAAAATTTAATATACATTTACAATTCCTAAAAATTGGTTAGGTCTTATTTCATATTGTGTTTTTTTCTAAATATTATTTTTGAAATTTTTTCCTCACTGTCTTTTTATTCTGAATAAGTTGTCTGTTTTAAAGTTTCAAATAAAGTATTAGGTTAAACTTTTCAAATTTTTTTTTGTCATTTTATTGTCCTTTAAACCTCATTCACTTTATTTTCATCTTTTTATTTCTTATGACAACAGTATATTATTTTAGAGTAATCTTTACTTATGTCCATTCATAAAGAGATGGATTTTTTTTTTCTGGCATCAAAGGTTTAGTTTTGTCTGGCTGGAATGGGCTATGCTTTGTCTTCTCAGTGAGCCATTTCTATTATCTTCCAATCTTAGACACATATTCTATTTTCCTTGTAAATCTTCACCCACCCCTTCCATTAGGTCCTTTTCTTTAACTAATGCTCAAATAAATGTGCATTATCTTTTCTTCAGAGTTTAGCCCTTGCCCTTCTGAGAGCATATGTTCACTAGATCTCTTTTCACTCTTAAGAACTTGACGATTATGGTACATTTAGTCTTTGAGTTTCTACTAAATTTGTATGTGTATAACCCAACTGGAACCTCCGGGAATTTCTCCAGAATTCCCTGATCATGTTCAGACTTGTTTGCTCAGGATTTCAGTAAGGAGGGGCATCTACCCTTTCTGACATGTGCATTTGCTGATAATTTTTGGTCTCTGCCGTTATCCCCTATCTCCTATCACTCGACCAAAGGGGATCCCATGCTCCATTTGATGTGATGGGTAATTGGCATTATGAGTTTGTGTGAGTGTTTTCCTCTTTCCCCAAAATCATACAGACCTCCAAAGATAGCATATTATTTTAAAATGCTGCTGTAACAATTTGCCAGAGACTTGGTGGCTTAAAATAATACAGGTAGATTCTCTCACGGTTCCGGAGGGCAGAGGTCATTCATTGATTTTGGGAAAGTCAAGGGGTCAGTCAGGTTTGTTCCTTCTGAAGGCTGCAGGCAAGATTCCATTCCTTGTCTCTTCTGGTTCCTGGCGGCTGCATTCAATTTTGGCTACATCATTCCAGTCACTATTTCTGTGATCACATTGCCTTCTCCTAGAAGATCCCAGCAATTACAGTGTCTGCCCATATAACCCACGGCAATCACCACATCTCAGGATCCTTAATATAATCATATGTACAGAGTAATTTTGGCCATATAAAGTAACACAGTCACTGGTTTTGGGATTTGGATGTGGGGGATTTTCTTTTGGCGGGGGTGGGGGGCATTTTTAACTGCTATAGTTAGTTAAGAATAACTGGCTGGGGGAGGGGTACAGATAAGTTGAAAAAAATATTTTTATTTTGAAAAAATAAAAACCATTTTAAGACATAAAAAAGACTGAGTTCAAACAGTACTTAAGGAATCAAGATCCCAGGAAGAAGGGAACTCCTCATAAGAGGTTGTTCCAACTTAGTGTCTTAGGGACAGGAAAGATGTGGAGGAGACCGTTTTTATAAATGATAATGTGGACGACTCGACATTTGGAGGAACTCTAGGTGGAAGGGAAAGAGCCTGACAGCTGCTGTCTGTCTGCACTGGTATTTACCAACTCTCTGAGTCGTTTGAGCTGTTGCTGCTGTCTTTTCTTACAGGCAGACCAACAAAAATGGGGTAGCAAGCAGAGAGCTTAGCCGTGTTTCCTCCAACCATCTCCCACACCAGGGGTGCACACTCCATGCACCCACCTGCTGCAGATCGCAGGCCTCAAATAGGACCTCAAAGTACAAAAGGGGTTTTAATTTTTATTGTTATCATTTGTTCCTGAGCTCCTTCTACTACGTATTTCTGACTTTGGAAAACGCATTCCCATTTCATATATTTTGATAGTGCACATTATAGGCATTTCAAATATTGTACGCAGATTGTCACACATTTTGGAGAATGTAGGTGAGAAATCCCTTTGACATTAGACCCATATTAGGTGAAAGAGAGAGAGAAAGAGAAAGATAGACAAATACACACGCACAGAGAGAGAGAGAGAGACAGGGAGGTCTGCTATGTTGGCTAATTTCCCATTGTTCCCAAGTTAAAAGACAAATGATTCTTGAAACTCTTTTTTTTTTCTCTTTGCGAGAGAATGTTGCCATAAATATGAAGGAAAATGAGCAGAGAACTCAGGAAAAAGGATTTAGACTGGACAAGGAGGGAAGCATTATAGATGTGTGTTGAGAGTTCTAGATTCATCTCTTTACTCTGAGTGAGCACGCAAAAGTTATCAAAAATAGTTACTAAACCCTTTAATAAGAAATGAAGCAAATAAATGCTTTTCTTTGTTTAAGCATACTTTTATTTTACTCGAATGTAGCATATGGTTCATTAAAATACTAGATTTTATTTTAGCAGGATGGCCTTGCAATGTTTGTAACATGTGGTGACGCATTTTAATTCTTACCTTCCAGTTTATAAAACTACGTTGGCATCTGCTGTGTGTAAACAGTGTGGTCAACACCAGGTAAGTGTGTCGCTCTTTATTGTCCTCTAGGGGAAAAATGGAGGATGGCATTTAGCTGTATAAAAAAGAGTATATGACTTCTTTAATTTTGAAAAAAAAAATATCATTGGTATTTCCACACTGTTGAATGCATGAATCTAAGATGTACACGCTAGCAAAATAGGACATTTTATGTTCTGAGAAAATTAGATGGGCTAACAATCTGGTATTTCCTTATACAAAACAACGTGAACACGGTGTGTATAGAAAACGTGTATATTTACAACGTTGATATTTTGCTATGGGTTTGGCTGCTTGCGATATATTAGATTTCCTAGGACAATAAGACCTGAAGGAATTTCCTGAGGTCATCACATCCATTTTTCTGACTTAGAGAAGGTCCGTAACAACCCAAACAAAACAATCACTCACCCAGCCTGATTCTCATCTCACCGTGGGGAAAGACTAGGTTTGGAAATAACTGCTACGGAGCCTCAGAAGAACGCGTCCGTATATAATAAAACACCAAAAATCATGCAGTGTCGCTTCTCGGGTCCTCAGATGCTGAGCCTGCTCTGACATTATAATATTCCGTAGCTGTTTGTGACTGTTTCATTTAGATAGTGCTCTTCGCAAGCCATAGATATTTTTTATAGCATCATTAGCTTTCGAAATAATAATGACCATGTGCGAAGGATGAAGTATGAAATACAATTTGAGGACGAGAGTTGTGAATTAATGAGTGGTTAGTCATGTAACCTCTGGTCACTGCACAACAGCTCTCTCTCATGCAGACAACAGAAGTGAAACGGGGGTAAGTGTGGATAAGAGGGTTGTGGGGCAGAGTACGGGACTCTGAATCTGGCAAACTTAGCTCTCCGTGCTCAACCCCACTTTTTGTCCCTACCACAGCTTCGCTCCCATCTCCCTCAAACATGCAACAACTTCTTTAATAACAAAGGGAGATAAAAAATGCAATTTTTCACTCTGTTGCAATCAAATCAAATTACATGTGGTCTCAACAAATTACACCAAAAGTGAAAGGTTAAAAAGTGATGGATTTTTAATAGCATAGAATATTTGGGTTTCTTTCCCTTGAAAATTTGCAGCACGAACCTGCTGACCCTGTATTTGTCCCCTGATAAGAAAAGACTTCACAGGCATTCCAAGTTTCTGAAATTCAGTCACTGTAGGGTTCTGGTATGTCCGTGGCTTAATGTTTAAGAAATCTGAAGTAAAAAGAGAAAGGAGAATTGGGGACTTTCTCTTGCCGATTGCTGTAACCTCTCCCTACCTTGACAGATAGTGCCTGGGGCAAAGGCTGGAGATGAAATAGCCCATATTTTATCTTTATCCCAAAGATTTGTCTCCATGTCTTGTCCTGCGAGCGGCTGTCTTTTTCTTGTATGTCTTCAACTTTTTTCCAATAATTATTTTTTCCCATTTTAGCTTAAAGGTAATTGCATAATTATTTCTAAAACAATTCTATAAGTATTTTAACAAAATAACTGAGCCAAGGAATGTACAATAATTCTAAGATTTTATCACACAATGTTTTTTGCTGTTAATATAATTTTAAAGCATATAATCTGACCTATACAAAACACAATGTAGACAAAGCTCAAATACAGGGGCGGGTGAAATTTTCAGAGGGAAAGGGAGAGACAGTTTTACACAGAGATCTGTGACTACAAGGAATAGTCACTGAGATAGGTGATTAAAATTGACCCTAACCTGCAGGGTTCTCTTTTAATGTTTCCTACCATGGTTATGATTTCCCTTATGGTTTCTTTTAAAGTTTTAATTAGAAAGAAGGTTTTCTAGGTAAAGAGAATCAATGTCTAAGTAGAAGATGGTTAAAAAGAAAACATGCTTGTTTTCTTCTTGAATGGTGGAACACAATAAATTTTGCTGATACAGAAGTTTTTTTCAAATATACCGTCTACACTACTGGGAGAGAATGAGATTTTGAAGAGCACACCGGGACTGAGAATAGAACAATACTTTGCAATCTGGTCATGAAATACGAAATTTTTTTTAGCCCTTTTGTTGTCTAATACAGCTTACAAGCATTTATACGCATATGTATATACATATGTGTATGCTTAAAAATCCATTTTTGTATTTGTGTACATACCATATACACAGAACACACAGGGGCCACCGTCTTGAGCTAAATAATATCAATAACACGAAACCATTACAAGATGTTTTCTATTCCTATGAATAATTTAGATTTCAAAAGACGGGGAAGAACTGCGTACACAAATATATGCATAATAATACAAAAATGTGTATTAGAAATATTGAAGTTGATATTCTTGTATAATTTGAGAATACTTTATAGACCTAAACAAATTTTGAATTTGCAGATGAAAATACATACAGGAAAAAATACTGGATGAGTTGTGCCCCCACTCCTGCTGAGTTTATGGGATGAAATCTTAACACTGATACCTCAGAATATGGCTGTATTTGGAATTTAGGTCTTAAAAGAGATAATTAAGATTAAATGAGGTCATTCAGGTGGGCCCTACAGCAATATGACTAGTGTCCTCACAAGAAGAGATTAGGACACAGGTGCTCACAGAGGGAAACCCATGTGAGATGTGGGGAAAAGACGACCATGTATAAGCCAAGGAGAGAGATCCTTAGAAAAAAACCAACCTTACCTATACCTTGGCCTTGAACTTCTGGCTTCCAGAACTGAAAGTGAATGCATTTCTATTGTTTAAACCACTCAGTATGTGGTACTTAGTTATGGCAACTCCACTAAACAAATACATATGGAATATCAGATCAAATAAATGAGAAAAAGAAACCTGGCTTTTCCACACATAAATTAAGAACATTTTCATTGTATTCAAGGACAACTGATACATTAAAAACATTTTTTTCTCAATAAAAAAACCATTACAAGATCAAGATTAGACTGCACTCAAATGCCCCTTTTTTTTCAAACTCAAGCTATTATCATCTTTTATTGTTTATACTATCCCAAAAGTAATAAAAATGATTGAAATAACTGTGGGTGGTTTTATTTTCCATTTTGAAAGAAAAACAATTATTCCTATGCTATTTCCACTGCCAGATGATGGGCCCCAGGACCTCAAATTTGTTTTTGTTTTTGTTTTCTAGATCTGGAAAAAGTATTTCCTAACAGTTCACTGGCAATAATTTGCATAGAACCTCTTTTGAATGATTCCCCTTTATTTTAATGTTTTTGTCCTAGATCACTCTTCCTCCAAATGTGCGTATCTCACATGCTCACTCCTGCTCACTCCTGCCCAGAGTCCCTCCTAAAGTTTTCACTAGCAGTGTCGCCTAAAAACCACCCATCACAACCTATCCCTCTACCTTTTTTCCTTTATATGAAGAATTTCTACAAAGAAAAATTTATTACCTCCTAACATATATACGCTATGTTTATTTGGGTTTTTACCTACCTACCCACCGACACACACACACATGTACACACACATTTAAAGAGAGAGGGCCTTGTTTTATTCATATCATGTATCAATAGTAGAGATTTCTGGAATGCTGTTGTTATTCATTAGATTCAAAGGGAATGCACCTGTTACTTGCATATACTGGCCCATCTTTTCCTGGATTTTGCGAAACCACTGGCTGTTTTGGTCTTTGGTGAAATCAATACCTATGTATTCTGGGGCCTTCCAAAAAAGTTGAAAAGGTTTAAAGTCTTTTGCCCTGATCCTTAGGGACTCCAGGGCCGAGAAATTCGGGGATTTGAATTTGAACTGGCTCCTCTCAGACCCCACATCTGCCTCTTTTGGAGGTATGTTATGGCCTGGAAGATGTTATAGTTGTTAGGTTGGGCTTTTGTTTTAATAAACAGATGCATTCCTTTTGAATAATTGGAAGAAAGAAAAACCGGAAGCAAGGAAAACTTGGATTCAGAAAGATAACCTAATCATTATTCAATTTTATGAAAATTATAAAGGAAAGCATAATTGAAAAGTAAATTCTTCTGAATATTTCTCAGTGACTTCCACTGGTCTTTTTCAAATTCACATTTGTAGCATTGCAGACCCGGACTTCTCTAGCAACTGCTAACTTATAAATCCATGCTCTATCCTAACTAAAGCTTTGACCTCGGTCCTGTGAAGTTACTTCCCCCCACCCCAATCCCCCAGTTTGGAATTTATAAAATGCTCAAAATAGTATTTTGTAATTGCACACTTCAGTTGATGAAGTTTTACACAAAAGCAAAGACTGTGAGATTGGAAATAAGAATAAATCTGAGTTCCTCAAAGCTGGGTATTGTTTTTCAGCATGAATTTCAGCAGAATAATTATGTATTAGCACATCATTGCCCTGGGCCATACCTTGCATAGCATTTTTCAGTAAAAGGGTTCAGATGTTTCTAAGATACCTAATAGTTTTTAAATGGAGATGATAAATGCATGCAATTGTTCTCCAGACACTTGTGCTCAGCAGTGTAAAATTTGGGGCAATCAAATCAGGAAACACAGATTTAAAGCAATTTCTTCAGACTTATGGTCACAATGAAACCCATACATTCCTGATTTCAGCCCTGTGCTTGTGCATGATGTGGGAGCCTCCTGCATAGTTAGCTGAGTTACGGTTTACCTCCTTAGTGATCTGCTACAGGCTCAGATACCAAAGATGGAGAGTAGCCCTCTTGAAAGGGAGGCCTTACGAATAGCTGGAAAGTGAAAACTACTTTAAGTATGACAAAGTAGAATATATTTTCCTTCCATCAAATAGCACATCATATTGTATTTAAAACCGTGCTTCTGGCTTCCTATAATATTAAGTTTGCAAAGTGCTTGGGAGGGAACATGAGTAGAAATAAAAAAATATACATTTTATTTCTAATATGACTTCTGTGTGATGACTGGAGAAGGGTCTAGGGATAGCCAGAGTTGCAGGTGTTTAGGCTCTCCTCGGAGGTCAGATGAGGAATTAGGACAAAACTAGTGTTGGTGACATTTCATTCACAGATCTCAGTATCTTTTCACAATGGATGCAGCACATTCCAAGAGTAAGTTCCCCCAGGAAGTCCTTATCTTGTATTCTTGCCAAACAAGAGGTGCTATGCTCTAAATAATCCCAAATGCGCCGAGATTGTAAAAGAGCATGGTTTTCAGGGCTTCATTGAAAAAGTCTGATGCAGCAGAATTCGGTACAGTTCTATTTTTACAGTATTCAGATCTTACCTTGAATTAGACAATTTAACTTAACCAGTTAAGTTGTTTCAATGATTTATTGAAAGATCTGTTTTCATTGCATTTTTCTCAATGTGCATATTTAATTTAGTTCACTTTATTTAAAAGAAAAAATAAACAGTCATGCATTAACACGAAAGAGAGGGAGATTATCCAAAAAAATGTATTAGAATTTTGCCAAATTTAAAAGCAGAAGTACTGGTGGGGCCTTCTGGGAACTGAAAACTCATTATTTCTGTCTCTCTTCTGCCTGGGGCTACAAGGGCTAGATGCTCTGCTTCTCTGCCTTGTTTCATCTTCTTCTCTCTGAAGACTGCAGGCTCCACTCACTCCTCTGCTATCAGATGATTAGTCGTATTTCTTTCCCTAGGTGGCAGCCTCAGCTCCTTGGTCTACCCACTCTTCTGGTTCCTCACAAACAACTCAGTTTTTTATATCCCAATTCCAAAATCTCATTTCCGGGAATCTAGTCAGCCTGCTTTGGCTCGGGTTCCACCCCTGAGTCTAATCAACTCTGGACGGAGTCTTCTGGAACACAGGGCAGGCCATACCTGGCTCTTCGAGGGAAAGGGCAAAGCACAGAGGCACATATAGAAAGCACATGTGGGGGGCACCTGGGTGGCTCAGTGGGTTAAAGCCGCTGCCTTCGGCTCAGGTCATGATCCCGGGGTCCTGGGATCCAGCCCCACATCCGGCTCTCTGCTCAGCAGGGCGCCTGCTTCCCTTCCTCTCTCTCTCTGCCTGCCTCTCTGCCTACTTGTGATCTCTGTCAAATAAATAAATAAAATCTTAAAAATTATGTAAACTTACAAATGAATATTAAAAAAAAAGAAAGAAAGCACATGCAGGAGATCTCTAAAATCTCTTTCGAAAAATTTCAATTTACCTTCATTGAAGATATGTAAATGATGTGAATGATGCTTTCCTTCAATGGTCAATAATGTTACAGTGTTACTTGTTATTATTAGTTGCAGCGTGTAGCAGAACCTTGATAGGAGTTTAACTATTTGCAACAGGTATGGAGTTCAATTCATTTATTTGGGCAGAAAACTTTTATTGACACTGCCACACAATGGTAATAATACGATAAGAAAAAGCATGAATAGACAAGCAAGGATCAGTAGAGGCAGAAAATGGAGATTTTGCTGAAAAGTTAAATCAATCAGAATATGAAGTGGAGGTACTATTCTTCTGTTGGCCTCCTGTTAACTAGAGACAGTGTTAGTTTAAAACTGTCCTTACAACATATACAACCACATTCGTTTATGTCTGTTGTAGGTTTCTTTTTCTTGTTAAAACTCATTTATGAATTTTCAAAAGAAACATAAGTATGTATATTATTCAGTTATTTTTTGCTGGACATCAACAATTCTTTAGATAAAATATTTGTTTGCTAATATCAAGATATAAACGAGCTGTAATTAAATCACATCACCTCCTATTTGTCAAGATAACTACAAATGTGTTCCTGTAGCACATTAGTTCCAATTCCAAAATTCATAAAATAAGAAAGTAATCCACTCTAATTGAGAAAATTAGAACACATTTAATACATTAGCTATATTTCAGTGATGTGCTAGGTTGAATTTACAATCATTTCCGACAAAGCCACCACTTAATGAGTTACAAAATTTTATGTTCTCTTTTGAATATTGGTTCAAATTTTACTCTACGTTTCATATTTAGCCCTTATTTTGAAAAGCATAATAAATGCTGATTTTTTCCTATAAAATACAAGTCTTTAAAAAATAATATACAGAAAAATTCACAAAATTCCCAGTTGGAGTAGTCCTTTAGAGAGTTTTAAATACCATCAAAACAGTTGCAGTGTGCTTAAAGGAGATTATCTGAGGTAAAGCATGCGGCCTCCTTTTAACAAGAATAACTTATGTAGATTAGGGTTAAATAAATTCTATTATAGGTGAAGCACCAATAGAACTATAATGTTAACTGAAAATTAAGCCATATATTCCCTTATTATGATTTCTTAAAATATTGTAAAATTGGGTATTAATTTATATGCATTTCCTGAAGTACAGACATTAGGATCCACTAGGAATGGACATGGAGGGACTGATTTGTATGTCTGTCCTCAATCCAAACATTATTTTCCCATTAAAAGTATCCTTTGGTGGGAAGGGCGGAAGATATTTATTTTAATTCAGTGTGGAAAATAAGGTCTGTCTAAAATATGGTAATGTACCCTAATTAAAAGAACAGGTTTTACATTTTATCAGATTATCTTCCCATATCTATCATGGCTCATAAGATATGTAACATATCACAAGTTACTGACATTGAATTATCAACTTAAAGATTTACATTTGAAAGTTTATCAACATACAATCTTAAAATAGTGATTCGTGTCAGAGTTTAGGGTGATGGAATATAAACCATAAAAAAATGTTAAACTACGGAAATAACCACATTTTTATTTAAAGATCCCATTTAAAACACGCACACGCACACAAGGGAATAAAGCTGAGAATGTGAGATGGAGCAATAATGGCTTCAAAATCAACTGACATTTTAAGAGAGATTATATTATACATACAATTTAGAATATAAAGCATGCATGGAATAGAAATACTGTTTTTGAACTTATCTGATTTTCAAGTTAGAGAAAGTGGTTCAGACAATCATTCTCTAATTAAACTCCATTTGGATGGTATGTTAAAATTTTTAATGGAAAATAATATACAAAAACTTTGTTTATATTGTTAATTAATAATCCTCCATTACAAAGACATGATCTAACTTGATTGCTTATTAGCGGTATATGCTGACTTGTTCTGAGTATTCCTTACTCTCATTCATTCACTCATGAATGGCACTTTTGGCCAAGGAAAAAACTGTATTGGTTGTTCTCAAAAAGAGCAGAATTTCAAAAAAAAAAAAAAAAAAAAAAAAAAACCCATGTCTTTAAAACTCAAAATGGAAAGAAAATTGTCCAGAATTTAATCAGCCACAGAGTTCAAAGGCTTTCTTCCTCTAAAATTGAACTTACTTTAATTATTTTCTTTAATAGGTTTACAGGGGTATGTGAATACTTCCTGATAATGTTGCATTGAAAGGTTTGCAAGAAGGAAAAAAACCCTACACACAAAATAAAAGTGCTATAATAGAGGGTCGTGGAGTTTATAATCTGCTGTGGCAGTTTCCATAGTGATTTCACAGAGAGAAATGCTGCGTGCAACCCAGGATAACCTCTATTACATATAAAGAGACACACCTTTAATAAAACTAGATCATTTTAATGGATTTCAGGCTGACATAGCTCTTTTGTTTTATTTAGGTTTTATGGTTTTTGTATGGTACATTTACAACTAGAATCTCACTGAATGACACTTTGATTTTTTCACTTTTATGAATATATCCTGAGATCTTGAGATATAAAATTTGAAGTTATTAAATCAGTAATCATGCCACTTATACTGTATTTGGTATTTCTTTCACCTAGAATGGTGCCTGGAGCATAGTAGGTGCTTAACAAATATGCATTCAAAGGATCACAAGTGTCTTCACTAATTTAATTAAGAAATGTTTCCATTTTACCCTTTCTTCACCTGAGTTCAGGACTAGTGCAAGGAGTATTGGCTGATATGATCACAAGTCTGAACATTTAGTCCTCTTTATCATGGACACATTCCAAACCTCATATATAAAAATGAAAATACATTTCTGAATTCTAATGACAGCAACATTATTTCATCTTCTGTACAGCCTCAGTGAGGAGGTTTAAAGAGGAGACAATTGTTGATGCTTATTCTTTTATTGTAATTTTCTGTGTTTTCCCATTTAAATTTTACAAGTTCAAAGGTAACTACGACTCTCCCATTCTGGATTGTAATCATCTCTCCAGTTCTGTCATAACAGTGTAAAAATAAGGATCCTAAAATGTATACTAAGCAATTGTTATTCATAAGTTGAATCTGTACAGCCAACTGGGTACATTTATAAAGCAAACATTTATTAAACATTAAGCTGAGACATGAATGATAAGGCAGCAGACTCTTAAACATTTTGTGGAAGAGATCATTTCACCCGGAGGAAATAGCTAATAAGCTAATAAGCATAAGGGGAGAAAAGACGGGAGCATTTAAAGGGCAGCAAACAGTTAAACGCTGGATCTACTGGGTGAGAAGGTGGAGAAATCAAAGGTAGCATGCAGATAGACAGCTGAGCCACCAATCACAGATGGCCTATTAGGTGGAGAGAAACTATATTTATTTCATTATATTCATGATGGGCTACCCTAGGGTAATTGGGATTGTGTCTGGGATCCAGGTAGGGGATGATGGTGGTGAAAGAAAAAGAAAGTGGAGCCAGGAAAGCTCTTGAAAAAAAGCAAAAGAAAAGGTGATAACGGCTGGAATAGTGCTTGGCATGATTATCAATTTAATAACCTAGAGAAGTGGTTAGATTTGGACGTGCTTTGCATATATGAAAGAAGACTTGATGGGTGGAATGTGGGTTGTGCAAGAAAGAGAAGAATCAATGATGATTTCTTGAACTTGGTAGTGATCAACTCAAATTAGTTAAAGTTTGACTGGGACTCACTCAAGTCTCACTATGTGCTAATGGCTCAAGAATTCTATAAGGGTATCTTCATAACCATATTCCTTAGGAGATCCCACCGTAAAAGTTTGCACTGCATGTACATAATGTAATATTATATTTAGCCACTAGGTACTGGCATCAGTTTTGGGAAACAGAACCTAGGTAAGTGGGTGATGATGAATAACAACTTGCATATGAAATTAAAAAATAACACCAGAGAAGATATTTTCAAACTTGCAAGATATAAAGATTCTTAAAACATTGTGATCACTAGTTGAAGATGCTATTAAAAATAAATAAAGGTAGATTAATAGTAAAATTACTGCTTGCTCTAGTTTTCAATCATTAATCTGTAATTCATACCTTAAGTCATAGGTTAGATTACAAGGTTAGTTACAGCTCTTATGTTTTTGGTTTTTTGCTTTACACTTTAGTAGAAAACCCTCATAATAAGAGACTGTTGGGAATGGCATAATCTGTTTGGTAACTGTGCCATACAATTCTGAATATTTGAATCAATCCTGGATCCATAACTTAAGGAGTGATTTCTTTTTCTTTCTTTCTTTTTTTTTTTAAAGATTTATTTATTTATTTATTTGACAGAGAGAGATCACAAGTAGACAGAGAGGCAGGCAGAGAGAGAGAGAGAGGGAAGCAAGCTCCCTGCTGAGCAGAGAGCCCGATGCAAGACTCGATCCCAGGATCCTGAGATCATGACCTGAGCCGAAGGCAGCGGCTTAACCCACTGAGCCACCCAGTCACCCCTTAAGGAGTGATTTCTAATTGAAATCTATTTATCACTACTAGATTTCTGACACAAGTAGAAGCTGAAGTTAGGATTTACTAATATTTGAGGTAGTAAGTTGAGTTGAATTTACTAGTGGCTGAATTCTGTAAAGTATTTGTTCCTGTGTTGCCCACTGTGAAAGTTTTTTTTTTAATTATTATTATGTTCAGTTAGCCAACATATAGTATATCATTAATTTTTGATGTAGGGTTCAATGGTTTGTTAGTTGTATATAACAGTGCTCATCACATGGGTACCCCATCATCCAACCCCCTCCCTTCTGTAACCTTCAGTTTGTTTCCCAGAGTCCAGAGTCTCTCATGGTTTGTCTACTTCTCTGATTTCTTCCCTTTCAGTTTTCCCTCCCTTCCCCTATGGTCCTCCACACTATTCCTTATGTTCAACATATGAGTGAAACCATATATAATAATTGTCTTAAGTAAAATAGCAATTAATTTCTTTATCTGACTCTAAGAAAGTAATTGAAAAACAGCCTCAGTGAGTGAATTCTTTGTACTAGTCTAGTGTTGCAATATTCACATCTATACTAAAAACTAAGCACTGAAGTGATGAATTTATTCAAGATAGATAATTTATACTACCTCATAGCATCTGTCATATTGTCATCTGATCTCCAATTATTTTTAAGTAATTTATTTCTAATATCTCACATTTACAGAAAACTTTGTAGTGTTAACCTTACATCTAGTGGTAGGCTGGAATGGGCCCCAACAACTCACAAAAGTCAGTTTTCAACATTTCAGAAATTTTGCAAACAATTATTAAACACAGCAATTTAAAACATGAAGTTATATAACCTTACAATTAAATGGTTATATTAGAAATAAAGGTAATAAATGCCCCAAGCTCATCAGTTCTTTATTTTGTGTATTATATTTAGCTAATAACTGTGATCCAGAAGGGTTTTTTTTCATACTTACAATATGTGCACAATAAAAATTCTATGTAATGGTTTGTTACTACACATCTCTCCCAACTCCCTGTTCAATGGTGTTATATTGCTACATTGAATTAGACATTGTGAGTATATTTATACCATGGAGATTGGCAAACACTATAGATAAGACTTGTCTTACTGTTTTTATTTCATAATTTCATAAATCTCTTTAGATTTAAGACAATAAAGGGAAAATGTTAATAATGCAGATTAAAATAAAGTTATGTGTAGTCTTTATATTGTGATTGGCACACAAGGAGAAGAAATGTACTTTAAATGTTAGAAACTATTGTCTGATTCAGTGAAGAAATTGCTCACATGATTGACAAATGAGGGTAGGTCTGCTGTACATCTTAGTTGTTTCATTTTTTTCATGCTTGTTTATATAAACAAAACAATAACTAAAATTCATGTTGGTATTACACTGGAAGATCTGTTTGCCAAAAATTTATCATTACACCAATACTTGTAAATGTCTCTTTGCATACATGTAAGAGATTTTACTAAGTGTAATTCCAGAGAATTGATAGAAAATTTATTACAGATTGCCAATATGTTCTCCAAAGTGGTTGTATAGTATGTATGCTATCAGTGAATGAAATTACTTATTGTTCTATGTCTTTAGTAATACATGGTTTTTTTTCAGGTCTTTTAATTTCTCTAATGCAATAGCTGAAAATGACACTACAAAGTATATAAATACACATATGTGTATAATTAACCAGACAAATTATGAAGATGAGAATACTTTTAATATTTGTTTTTCAAGCATCCTTTTTCTGAATTGGCAGTTCATATATCCTACACACATTTTCATGGGATGGTCTTTTTAATTTAGCAATTATATATGTATTATACACCCACATACTTACATGTATATATTATTCATATACATTTATTTGTATGTATATTCACTTATATACATTCATATGCATGAAATGTCTTTTTGTGCATGGAATTTTAACTTTGGTTATAATATTATTTTTCATTTTTATATTTCCATATAAATAATTATTTTCCTTTATAGGTTACCTTTTTTTTTTTTACTTCAGGTGTTAAAAAATGAATATGAAAATCTCTTCCACCTTGAATTGTTTGTCACATGTATTTTCATCATGTTGGAATTTATTGGCATATAGGAATGCATCTTTCCATTTTTGAACTGGATACCTAACGTTTCTATAGCATTAACTCCATAATTTCCATATTAGATTAAAAGAATGCCATTTATTTTCTATACCAAATTTATATAATAAATTTAAATAAATAAAATTAATAAATATAAATATATACACATATTTATATACGTATGTATATAGACATACATCAATATGCCCATACATGCACATACATATATATGCCCAGCTATAGGTGATTAGTAATATTTAGGCAATTTTTTTTCTTTAAATTGTTTTGAATTATATTAGTCAATTTTTAAATTTTAAGCCTTCTTTGCATTCCTGCAAAATATATTGTTAGATCATAGTATATCATTTTTTAGCATTGCACAATTTAATTTGTTAATATTAGATTTTGGATTTATGCATTTTAAAAAAAATTAACAACTTACAGTTTTCCTTTCTTTACCACATAAATGAAAGTTATTTTTTTTTCTTATTTCAGAATATTTATATTATGTTTGGTAGGATTTTTTGACATATGCCAAAAGGAACTATCTATGGCTGTTGATTTTTAAAGGAAATATACTTGAATTACACTTGAAGTTACTTAAATAATTTTTTATTAGTCAGCTTCTACAGTTTATGTTTATATAAGAATATAGTTCATTAAAGTTTTAAATCCTTTAAGCAATGATGTCAGTGTATTATTCTACAATTTTAAAATTACCCAGTTAACATAAAAACATTACCTTTTCAATCCATATGTTTATTTTTAGTCATGTCTTCTTTCTTCTTCTCAATGTTCTTTTTCCTTGGTCGATCATGTAAGTTCATTGACGTGGAAGCTATTACAAATGATATTGGAATAAAGTAAAAAGGACATATGGAAGGTGAAGCCAGTGAATGTAGACAAATCTCTTGCGAAAATTTACTATAAAATTAAAATGCTGGTAATAGCGGGATAATGTCATGAGAAAGATTGTTTCTCCTTAGATGTCTTGGATCATGTTTTGGTTTTGATTCAGATGGGTGGTTTTGAGACAGAGCAGGAACTGGACTCAGATCCCGTCAACCCTGACCACAAAATCCAACATTTCTTGAAAGCTGAAACCCTTTGTAGCACATTTTGGGGGAATGCAGAAGCAGGATACTTAACCAAAGGAGGGACTCAACTACAAAGACTGGCAAAGACCAAACCAAACCAGTCTATGCCAGGGGTTGACCTTTCACTGACTTTTCCCCCTCATTATAATAAGAATAAGCAAGCCCATGGGTGGGGATTTAACATGTGAATGAAACTTGCAGTACATATTCTGTCCAGTGCATCAGGTAACCTAGTGACCGCCTTCCTGTAGCTCTCCCTGAACTTAGTGCTTATAGTTCACTCCTTTCCTGTCTTAGCGCTTTAAAACTTTCCCCGACCTGTTCTGAGAGCTAGCATGGAGGACCCATTCCTTTTGCTGTCTTCTTGGGGACGAAGCATGAGCTCCAGTAAAAGCCTTGACTGGAAATTCCTGTTTGGCCCCAGTTGGTTCCAATACTTGGAGAGTCTAAGGACTCGCGTTGGTAACAGTTTTAGAGCATATTTATAGGTTCATTTGTATATTGCTCTAGAGTATCCAGAAAGTTACGGAAATAACTGAAAATGGTGAGTAAAAGTAAATTTTAAAGTAAATATGAACAGACTGAAATTTGAAGAGCAGCAGGGATCTTCATTTGTGAAGGGAAAAGACGCCATGAACAAAAATGAAGGTAAATGTGGGATTTGATGGTGAGGCAACAACACAGTTTAATTGAAATTTATGAAAAGGATAGCAGCTCAAATTGAGGAAAGGGGAGGAGGGTAAACGGTTTCAAGAGAGAAAACAGAAATCTTCGATTTATAGAGGCAGAGTAAGTTTATGGCAGTGATGAGATTTTGGTTATTTTCCATAAAGCCACTGTGTATTTGAATGATTTTCTTCTGTATGAACCTGCACATGGCAGTATTACGCTTGATTATATGCATTATTGACATTTTTCAGATTGAAATGATGGCTTCTACCTTTGGCCATCATGCAGTAAGCACCACTGGACTTGCCCTACCACTAATTTATATATAATCAGAGTTCCAAAAAGAAGAGACGGTAGAGCAGAAAAAAATGGAAAAAATAGTGACAGAAAAGGCTGCAACTTTGGTTCACCTGTCAGAAACTGAAAGAATCCTAGCCTAAAAAAGAAAGAGACATGATATATAGGCTCATCATAGTGAAATCACTAAAAATCACTGGTAAAGAAGAAGTGTTAAAGGAAGCTATAGAAAAAGGACACAAGATATCCAGGTATGAATGACGCAATGACATCTGACTAGTCATTAGAAACAATAGAGTTTGGAAAACGTTGAAGTGACATCCTTAAATTGCTAAAAGGGAAAAGTGTCAAAAAGATTCCTATATTTAATGCAAATATTCATCAAAAAAGGCAAAACAGAGATGCTTCCTGCTTAAGAAAAGCTGAGACAATCCTTTGCCAGAAGACCTGGCCTAAAGGAAATGTTAAACATATTTTTCAGGCTTACAGGAGATTACATACAATCTATACTAAGATATGAAAAGCAACATAATTAAGAACTATGTGTTCAAATATATCTGTGTGTTTTCTTCTTTTATTTTTTTTAAATAAGGAAAGGTAGATTAAAAGTTTGCCAGGCATGAATTTTATGATGGATGCTAGATTCTAAATAATAATAGTGAGACTTATCCATAGAAGACTTACATGCAATGTAAATAATTTGTCAAATTGCTCAGAAATCATAATAAAGTTTGTAAAATGTAGTGTTACTTGAGTATTAGTCTGTAAAAAAAACAGAATATAGACATCTGTAATTTTGTAATGTAGTGTGTTACTTGAGTATTAGTCTGTAAAAAAACAGAATACAGACATCTGTAATTTTGGACAATACAATGGTATTTGTAAAATGGTATTTGTAAAATACCATTTGTATTGACTTAAGAAAAGCAGTTTGTTTGTGGATGTAGACATTACATATAATTAAGACAGGAGATAATTAAGGTAAGGTCTCATGGTCTCATGGGCCATGAAACCAAGATCCTAAAACTAATGTTTTAATGAGTAAGATAGAGAAGTTTCAACCAAGAACCCCCTTATTGATTGCCCATTAAATGGAGGAAAGGTTCACATATTCAAATACCTTTAGCCTCAGAGGAGTAGGAAATTTTGTGAAAGATGAAATGGTAAATAAGGAGGATACCTTCTCATCCTAATGTACCTATGGTGTGAGATACATTTTAGTGAATTGTAGTGTCTTCACAGAAATAGCCATATATATGCATGCATATGCATACACACACACACACACACACACACACACACACAAACGTATATCTACACTCTGAGGTGAATGGATAGGTCAGAATTCAGTATCCTCTTTATTTCCTGTAACTAGACATTTAATTAAGGATTTACCTGAGGTATCAGCATACAGTAGATTTTAAATGCTTAAGGGCAATTCTAGAACTCCAAACAGCAAGTTAAAGGAGATTATTAAATTTAAAGGAGATAGGAATCACTTAGACCACTCTTAAAATTCATAGGATCAAGAAAGTTGATCATGTGTAAATTAGGGAGTGTTCCATGTGGACCACATCGGGGAAATATTTGCTCTGGGTGTACATTCTAGACAAGAAATTTTTATCAGAAGATAATAGGATACTAATAGAATGTAGACTAAAATAAAATCGTCCAAATGGAGAGCGGATGAGTCTGCTGAAAGAAAGGAACCACATTGCCCCAAGTATCTCATCTGATAAATGTCAGCAGATCCTCGGAGGAAACATGTGATGAGCCAGTGAGAAAAAAATGGTTTTAAGTATCAGGCAGGTCTAATAAAAGAGGGGGGTATCTTGCAATTGTCCCGTTCAAATAAGAAATTTTGGCTCCAATCCCAGAGATGCAGGTAATGGCAGTTAGCCAGAAGACGAGGAAGGGGCAGAAGAAGTGAGTAGGAAAAACAAGCCAACCACACTTACTTCCATGTAGGTGTCAAGTCCACTGATAAATTCCAGCTGGAAGAATCGAGAGGAAGGTGATTCCTCTGAGTGAAGAGTAAGTCTTAATTAATATATCGAAGGGGTCATTGAAAATGCTGAAAAGAAGCTGGGCTTGATGAATGAAAGCAGCCTTGGGCTTTGCCAGAGTTTTCATTTAATTACAAGAAAAATAATTTCCTTGCCATGTATATATTCAGGAAGTGTGGAAGAGAAATATAAAGTGTGTTTTTATTATGTCCCACTTACTGTCCTTGTTCAAAGTACAGATTCCATCCTCTTAATGCACTTTCCCAGAATTTGCAGATAGCCAGAAGCATTCATTGAATATATTGGAAGGTTCCTACAACTAATTATGGTTATAGATTTAGTATACAGTTATAGACTGTTATTTTTCAGAAACATACCTTTCTTGGGTTTATACAAGTATCCTGGTGAAAATAAAAGTGCTCAGATTTCATAGTCAATAACATTAGGGTGAATAATCGAAACCACAGTTTATTCATATACGAATAGAATGACAATAATTACCTTGTAGGGTTGCTAAGAGGTTTCCAGATAATTAATATACTTCCATTATTTAATATACATTCTTGTCATCATGCTGCTATAATTGTTTCACAACCAACATTCTCTAACTCATTGTCACAAATTGCTAGTTGGATACTAAGGACAAAATATGAATAACTTTCAATTTTATTTGATCTCAAGCTTTGCCTGTGTGGGGGGTGCTGACAACATTGACTCTATCGTTAGCCCTCCCTCTTGTTCATGCCCTCAAAATGACCTCCCTCTGGGCCACAGGTTCCAGACCCACTGCAAGATAATGTAAGCCCTGACCAGGATGTGGGTAGGCTTGTTCTGACCTTCCCTAAAGGGGCACCCAGGAAGCTCCACTTTAGAGAACTAATAGAGATCGTCTGGTGCACAGAGGGCACCATTTAGATAATTGCCCTTTTACCTCAGCACAATGCCCCTTGCTCTATTAAAGCTGTGGGTTAAGGTCTGGCTTGGTGGAGAATAGTTGCATGGCGTCTGGGTTGTCTCTCTGCCTAATTCCCCCATCAGTAAGTTACCCTGCATAAAACTCTAAGTGGTATGCGGTACCTTGCTTCATTTTTTTTTGGTCTCAAATGTTTTTTCAGTCTGGAGGATACTTTACTGTCCCTCCTCCAGCTTGTAACAGCTTGATTACAAAACTTTTAATTAGACTAATCAAAAATTAGGGAAATTTGGGAATGCAAGAATATAGTTTAATAAATATTAAATAGTCATCTGTATTCTCTGAATTGCATAACATGCCGGTATATTTTTAAAACCATGAATTCACTAAAAAAGGTTTACTTTGTAAATAATCCTCTGGGGCATTTATAAAAGATATAATGTTGAACAATATATATATTTTTAGTAATTTACTGGGACAAAATTCACATAGCATATAGTCACCCTTTTAAAGTGAATAATTCCATGAATTTTAGTCCATCCACAAGGTTGTACAAGCACCACCCCCATCTACTTACCAAATATTTCTCACAATATCTTGATTTATTCAAAACAGCAGTAGTCAATTTTTAGTGCTATTATTTGAGAATTCAAGTAACAAAAAGAAAAAATGTTTAAAAATCATCATGAATCAAGATACTTTTCATAAATATTTAGTTCTATTATCATCAGTATTTCTCCTTAACATATAGTAGCAAAAATAATTTTTACATTGGAAAGAAAAACTATATGCAATCATTCATTTTAAGGAAATATGTTCGTGGAAAGAATTTAAACAAAATATAAAAATGAATTTAAAGATTTATTATTTGAGAGAGAGAGAGAGGGAAAATGTGGGGGTAGGGCAAGGGGCAGAGGAAGGGAGAGAGAGAGAGTAAATCTTAAGCAGACTCCCCACTGAGTACAGAGTGTTACTCCAGGCTTGATCCCACAGCCCTAAGATCATGACCTGAGTTGAAATGAAGAGTCTGATGCTTAATCAACTGAGCCACCCAGGCACTCCTAAAAATGAATTTAGAAGTGAGTCACATGCCTGTCATAGCAACATTATAGAAATATTAGCGTTTGGTTCAAATTTAAAATCAAACCCAATCATAATTTTATGTACTCAAAAATGCTGCATACAAAGTTTTGTTTCTAATGCATTTTCATCTCTATGACATTTTATTGCCAGTGCAATGTGTGATTACTTTTGCGATCTGTGTCCTCTTTCAGGATCTGAACTTGGCTGAAGAATATGGAGTGCGGGGGAGGGTATCCAGGGATAGTTGGCTTTTGTAGGATAGAGCAGTAAGAGGGTGACGTGAGTGTCATTGATTTCAGAAGTTGGGAGAAAGGGGTTATGGAGTAGAAACAAAGGGTAACCAAAGGTTTGTGTTGCCGATAGATTTCTTTAGCAGCTGACAGTTTTCTGGCATTGGATACAGGATCATATTGTTGGTTCTCATTAATGTGAACTTTGTTTCATTCGCTGCTGCTGTGGTGGTGATTGTTGAGTGTGACTATGGAGGAAAGGAGAACAGAAAATAACAACCTAGGGAAACAGATTCTGGAGAGCATGGCAACCAGAAAGATAGGCCAAACTGACTAAGCTCCAGGTGGTCTGCAACTAAGCCTGCATTATACCATTTCTATATATTCTAACAAATAGAATTATGATTCTGAGGATGGATAAAGTTAAACCAGGAAGCTGAGTCCCTCTTTTCCTGAGCAAAAGTACTCTAAACTAGGGCATCCTCCAGATAAGAAAAAAAATTCTTTTTTTTTTTCTTTAAATCAGGACTCTGAGCTAGCCCATTCCACAGCACACACTTTCAGATTACAGTTCATTAAATGGGGATACAGTTCATTATATGAGGATACCCTGTAAAATTAAGGACAGCTATATAGAAAACCTTGCTATGAATAGTTGAAAAACTCTTCTATTAACTTCTATTAACTTGCAATGTTAACTGCTAAATAAAGGGCATTTTTAAATTTAATCTATGTTTGCACACTTAAAAAAACACCTCTTAAGAATAATGCAATTGTTATATTATTTAAATAACACTGAAGATAATATTAACTTATTATAATCAAGCCAAGTGTTAACTGCTGTTCAAGCATCACTATGTAACTGGGTATTCATTTTTATGTTCTGTACAATAAGAAAATGCACTGTTTGGTTGAATGGATTTTCCTTAGAGACATCAACTTCACGTGGCAGCAAAATTAAACTCTGCCAACACAGCAAATTTTGTTTATTCAATTGTCAGGCTAAATGACCCATAATGACAGGTATTCTAACTTTGATTTCACCAAATGTCTTCTGACTTTAAAAATGTTTTAATGTTATTTAATTAGAATTTTTAAAATTAATAGAGGTATATTTGTTTTGCTGATATGGAAAAAATCATGTCATAAGTAAAATTTTTAGAAAATTGCTTTTACCATTTCACAGCATGACCATGGCAAATTTCTAAAAGAATATTTATAAACCTTCTTTACTGATTTTATAACATTTTACTTATTGCTTCTGATACTTGATTTTACTTAAATGATTCCATATGTATTATCTTTTCCATACAAATATAGATACTAACAAACTCAGCTTACAGATTTTCTGTTTTATCTTTCCTATCATTGAAATTTTTATTAAAATATATTCACATTTCAATAGTTATGACTGATCCATTAAAAAGTAATAGATTTCTAAAATATTCTGAGAATCTTGGCTTTTATAGTTTTATAAAGAATTATAAATTTTTCGCTGTTCCACAAGTTTTCTGAAATACAACCTGGTGTTATTTGACAGGATATTGCATTAGCTAGAATAGTCATTATAAAGTTGTAAAATAATATTTTTAACAGTAATACTAAATTGTTACTTATTTAATTGGCAATACCGTGGTGATTTACCATTTTCTTTTTTTTTTCCATTTTCTAGTCCCAAATTGTACTGATTTGAAGTCCATGTATTTATGACATTTCTGAGTGAAAGTGAGAATAAAGTAGAAAAATAGAGCAAAGGAATTGTACTATTCATGCCCATTGGTGTTCTTTCTCTTCTCACCAATCAAATGTCCTTCTTTTCCCAAAGGGAGGAGCCAATGAGAAGAAGAAAGAAGAAACATTTTTCCCTCAAATAATCCTGAAAAGGTAAGTGTTCTTTTTTCTATGTGAAAAGAAATTCAAGGAGTGTAAAAGATAATGCTTGGCTCCTGAATATTTATTCATTTGAGAAATCACAGTTGGTATGTATTAAGGCAGCAGAAATAAGTGGTGAACAAAAGAGACAAAACTTCTTGTGTTCACTTTGTTTTCATTCCAGTGTGTATTTATTTGTATGTGTAGGAATAATAAGTGTATTTAACAAGTAAATTATATGGCACCATAGATGGTATTTAGTTGTGTGGAAAAAAGGAATTAAGGGGATGCCTGGGTGGCTCAGTTGGTTGAGCGTGTCTGCGTTTGGCTCAGGTCATGATCCCAGGGTCCTGGGATCCAGTCCTCATCTGGCTCCTTGCTCAGCAGGGAGTCTGCTTCTCCCTCTGCCTGCTGGTCCTCCTGCTTGTGTGCACTCTCTCTCTCTAGCTCTCTCTCTGACAAGTAAATAAAATCTTTAAAAAAAAGAAAAAAGAAAAGAAAAAGGGAATTAAGAAGGGCAAATAGGGAGTACCCGGTAGGTATGGAGGATGGCAATTTTGAGTTGGGTGTTTTGGGCAGGTCTTAATGAGAGGTGACATTTGAACCATGAGGCTCAAGGGAAGAGCCTCTAGGGAGACAGAATAGTGTGTACAAAGACCCAGAGAGGGAAGCTTGTCTGGTGTGTTCCAGGAAAAGCAAGGATATTGGTCGGGGAAAAAAAAAAATAGCAACCTTAAATTTTGGGTAGAAATAGTCTGTAAAACTGTCTGGGTCTGGTAATCCTTTGTAAATCTTTTCAATTTATTTTTATTGAAACAGCCTGTTCAGGTTGTCCACATCTTTATGAGTCATCTTGGCAATTTATATTTTGACAGAAAATATGCCATCAATTTGAGATACTAGAATAAACTTCAGCTTTTGTCTTTAAATTCCATTCATCTACTTTTAGTGTTTATAGCCCTGTTTTCCTTTGAATTTTTCATGTGATCTCCTGCCCCATGTCTTGCAAAAGGTTTTAAACCAAATTTTCTTTTCAAAATAATTCTTTAGGTAAGTTATCAAGATACTTCAATAATAATTTTAAATAAGTAAGAACGAAGTTCCTGCCACATGGAGCCTATACTCTGGTACAAAAGGTGGAAAATAGAAATCAGTAAAATATGTAATATGTGAAATAATGACAATGCATATGAAGAAAACAGCTGGAAAGTAAAAAATTGTTAAGGATAAGTTGCAATTCTAGATCGTGTGGTCAGGAAAGATCTCTACAAAAAGCAACAGGGTGATCTGTTTGGATATTTGCTGAAAATTTTCTTGGTGTTTTCTAAGCACAAAAATTTAATCTAGGATAAGGCCAATACTAACACTCCATGTTTTTTAGTTGAACAATTGTTCTTATAGACACAGTCCATTTACAACTTTTCTTTAAAATATGAATTATACATTTATTTCTCAGATTTTGGCATTCTATGACATTGCATTAATAGGATTGTTTAATAACATAATACTACTAATTAATTACAAAATAGACAGCAATAGTAAACATAATGTATTATTGATAAGTTATGGAGAAAAATAAGAAATGTGTAATGAACCATCAAATGCACATTTATCAAAACAATTACAGGTAATGACAAGTAAATAGTGAAGATAGGTAAGAGTGAAAATATTAGAGAGAGGAAATTAAAATGCTTAGTGCTGTGCAATTAAACAAAACTTCATTCAGACATAATATTTTCTATTATTTTTGTTAGAAGTACCAGAATTCCCAAGAGACTTTTCAGATCTATTTTTAAAAAGTTCCTCTGTAAGCAAAGTCCGGAAGCATTATTCTTAATATTATGTTAATGCTGATGTTTGTACATTTGTTACATCTTTTGGTTAGTTGCGTTGAATCAACATTTAATGATAGAAAAGTAATCTACAGAAATAGTTTGAACTGCATTGAACATGAACTATTCTGATGACTGAGAGACTTTTTTTTTTTTTAAAGAAAAGAGGAATTTAGCATGTTAAATCGAGTGAATCTGCCAAAAATTTTATCACAGAAACCAAATGGTGGGAGTTTCCAAAAGCAATGAGAAAATGCAGGCATGGAAAATCCATCGTGAGCTTGCATCTCAATTCTAAAGGCTTTATTAATCAAGCATATAAAGTACACATTTAAAAAACTGATGTGGATTCAACCAGACTTACTGTGGTGATCATTTCAACATATACAAATATTAATCATCATGTTGTATGCCTGAAACTTATATAATGCCATGTGTCACATCTCAGTAAAAAAAAGAAATATTTGATTTTCTCAAGTTTCTAATAAATGTACAGAATAATACATGCGTTTCCCTAGTCATGATGCTACATAAAAGATCAATTTGCTAAATATATTTCAAAGATATGCAAATCCTAGATAAAAAAACTTAATTTAGAAATGCCCATTTATTTTAATAAGGTAAATATTTAAAATATTTAAAAATTATTAAATGAATTTAACATAACAATATCTTTAAACATTTGTTTACATTTTTAGGGGAAAAATATCTCCATTGTCCATCATATCCAGATTTCTCCCAGAGAGATTCTTGAGAAACATGCTGACTAACTTAACTGAGATTTTTTTTTAAATTTTTATTGTCACAGACATTTTTAAATTAAACTTTGTGTTTTAACATAATTATAGATTCACATTCAGTTGGAAAAAATAATGTAGAAACTAATCTTGTGTATTTTTTACTCAGTTTCCCCTAATAGTAACTTACTGCAAAATTATAGCACAATATCACAACCAAGATGTTGACACTAATACAGTAAAGATAGAGCTCATTCCCATCACCACTAGGATCCCTTATGTTGTCCTTCTATAATCACACTCTCTTCTCTCCCACCCAACACTCCCACTCTTAAACCCCAGCAACTACTAATTTGTTCTCCCAATTTCATAATTAGGTTGTTTCAAGAACATCGTATACATAGAATCATAGAATATATAGTCTTTTGGGACCAGATTATTTTAGTTAGTTTAATTCTCTGGAGATTCATGCAGGTTGAAGTCTGTATGAAGAATTTCTTTCTGAGTACTATTCCATGCTAGGTATGTATCAAAGTTGCTTAATTCATTTACCAGTTGAGAATATTTGGGTTGTTTGCAGTTTGGGGCTATTCCAAATGAAGATGCTATTAATATTTGTGTAAGTTTGTGTATGAACTGAAGTCTTTGCTTCTATATGATAAATACCCAGGATTGCAATTACTCAGTCATATATTAGTTGCAGGTTCATTTTTTTTTTCCCAGAAATTTCCGAAGTGATTTCCGAAGTATGTGTGCCATTTTATATTCCCACCAATAACGCGTTAATAATACTCACTGGCAGTTAGTGTTGTCACTTCTTTTAGCCATTCTGCTAAGTGTATAGTGATATCTGATTGTGATTTTAATTGGCATTTGTCTAATGGGCAATGATGTTGAATATCTTTTCATGTAATTACTTGTATGTATATTTATGGTAAAATATTGCTTCATGTCCTCTGTTGATGTTATAATTGAATTGTGTGCTTTTTAAAATTTACTTTGAATTTTGAGAGCTCTTTATATCATGTATATACTAGCCTGTGCTGGATACACTGTGTGTTAATGTTTTCTCTCAATCTGTAGCTTGTCTATTTATCCTTTTAACAGGGTCTTTCACAGAGGGAGAAAAAATCACTTTGATGACATCTAATTTATCAGATTTTCCCTGGATGGATTAAAGTTTTGGTATCAAGTCTGAGAACTCTTTACCAACCCCTAAATTTTCTTTTTTTTTTTTTTTTCTAAAATGTTTTATAGTTTGACAATGTACATTAAGCTTTGTGATCTATTATGGGTTAATTGTATAAGATATGAGGTTTATATTGAGGTTTGTTCCTTTTTTTCTTTTTCATTCTTCTTCTTTTTTTTTTTTTTTTTTTTTTTACTTTTTCTTTTCTTTTTTGGTCTATGGATTTGTAATTGTTTTGCCACCTTTTGTTGAAAAGGGTGTCTTTCCTTGGGCATGTTTTTGTAGGTTTACTTCTGAGTTCTCCTTTCAGTTCCCTTCATCTATGTGTTTCTCCCTCTAACATTGCCAGAGTGTTATTTACTGTAGCTGCACAACGTTATGAAATCAGATAAAGTGATTTCTCACATTTCCTTTGTATTAAATTTTTACTTTATTTTTTTAATCATTTTACTTGTTCTATTTCCTTAGCCATTCTATTAAAACAATTTAGTATAACCTTGTCTACGTCTAAAAAAAATCATTTAGGAATTTCAGGCAGAAATCATATATGATGATTAATTTTATGGCCACCTTGGTATGTATCTGTCCTATGCATATGTACCATGAAATAACATATGCATGCACATGCCTTATAATATTCCAGAAATGAATGAAAAATTATTCTGAATATGTATTTAAAGAAACTATGATTCTAAGGCATTTTATCTAAGATAGACATTAGCAGAATCGGCCTGAATTCTAGATCTCTTATGTCAAGATGCATGTTCTTGATTTCTATATCTAAAATATTTTCTCTACTGTTTTCCTCAGATGGACACAATCTTTATGTAGTTGGCGGAATAATTGCCCCCCCAAAGATGTTTATGTCCTAATCCCCATAGCACATGAATATGTTACCTTCTATGGTAAAAAGGGATTTTATGTATGTGATTAAGTTAAGGATTTTGAGAAAGAATTATCTTGTTTTATCTGAGTGGGTCTAATGTAATCATTAGGGTCATAAGGGAGGCAAGGATAATCGGTGTCAGAGACAATGAGTTAGCACTGAGGCAGAAGTCAGAAAAGAGAGATGTTACACTGAAGGCTTTGAAGGTGGGGCAAGAGGCCACTAGCCAAAGAATGTAGGTGGGTGCACAAAGCGGCTAAAAGGCCACAATTTTCCTCTGGAGACTCTAGGAGGAATTCAGGTCTCCAGACACTGATTTTAGCCACTGATGTTTCACTCCGACTTCCAGAACTTCAGATTATCATTTTTGTTGTTTTAAACCACAAAGTTTGTGGCAGTTTATTACAGTAGCAATGGGAAAGTCATATACCATGGTACCTCAGTCGTCTATTATGTAAGATTCAACTTTCTTACATTAACGTCCCCATGTGACCACATTGTGGCATCACCACATTCTGGTGCCCTATCTATATAGTCTTCTGTAAAATATTTTCATATTCCTTGACCTTTTTCTTATTGGAATCTTTGCTTACATTCACCCTTAGTCTCCTATACATTCTCATCTCTGTTTCATAGTCATTTATCAACATTCTAGTGTAACTTATAATTCACCTTGATGTTTTCATTTAGTTTTGTTTGTTTGTTTGTTTTTTGTTTAATCTCTTTCCCTGTACTTTAATAGTAAGTGTCCCTGCCCCTTTGCTTAGATATCTGCTATATATGGTCTTCTGGTAAAGTCTTGTGTGAACTTCTTACATCCCATCCCCAACTGCTTTATATAAAATGAACTGCAATTGTTTGAGAAAAGAGCAGTCTTGTTCACATTTTAGCTTTTAAGAGGTTCAGCAACATCTCTAAATAAAGCATGGCTATTGCAAAGAACAGAAACCACTCAAATTCTTTTGAGTTAAGGGAGATAGTTATGTAAATAAACACTTGCTTAAATAAAATCCAAGCAAGAAAAGGGGGAAAAGGTAAGGTCAGGACAAAGAGCAGCTAACTGAACATTAGAACATCATGGACAAAGAACATTTTCTTCAACAGATGGCTCCATGGACTGTTGTTTGATTTCCTTTTGTCACTGATTTCTCTAAAGTATTTGCCTTGCTCTCATTTTACCAAACATACTGCTCTAAACCTACCTTTAAAAAACCTTTCTATTCAAGTGTTTCTAATAACAGGTTCTATGCTTTTTAGTTCAAATCTTCAAGTGATAAAGAATCTGATTGGCCAGTGATTTGAATGTCTATGGTAAGGTGCCACCCTTGGTTCAGTTACTTTCCCTGTGGGTGAGGATGGGTATATGGGAAAAGTGTAACTTAGGATGAACTTTTACATGAGTGTGAATATCAAAGCTTGAGTAGAGGAGGAAGATATAGGTAAGTACATGGAATTTGACAAATGTCTACTCCAAAGCGCAAAATTAAATGAAATAAAAATAGTACCTACCCCCAAAAGATACTTTTGTTCCTAATTTAATGATTTGGATAGTCTGTGCTTTAGATTTTGAGTTGAGATAATGAACACATGAAAATATCAATTCATCTTATCTTACCTCTTTAGCCATCACGAGAAACTGTGTATAGGTTAGTGTATTTAAACCAGAATTTAACAGTATAATCTGAGGAATTATAGGAGTTATGATGAAAGTAATTATACTTTTATCTGCTTTTTATGTTTATTAGTTTAATGATGTTATTAGTATTTATTTGCTTAGTTATTTTATATTAGTGTGATACCAATAAACAATTAGATAACAAAAATCAACATTTATTCATTGACATCCTTATAACTAAAATGTAATAAAAATCTGTGAAAGGTTTTATATGTATTTATTTCACTCAACTACCTCCATTTATTGGCAATATACTGGATCATTCAGAACCCCCTTTAGGCTTAATAAAAGACGTGTATAATACAAGCAACAGCTTTCTATTTTTTAAGATTTATTTATTTATTTATTTGACATATAGAGATCACAAGAAGGCAGAGAGGCAGGCAGAGAGGGGTGGGAAGCAGGCTCCCTGCTGAGCAGAGAGCCTGATGGGGGGGCTCGATCCCAGGACCCTGAGGTCATGACCTGAGCCTAAGGCAGAGACTTAACCCACTGAGCCACTCAGGCACCCCCAAGCAACAGCTTTTAAAAAATATACTGGCACATTTTTTCTTATGAAACAAAGGATAATGGAGTCAATTTGATTTATAAAAATTTATTAAAAATAAAATATTAAAGATTTTTCTGAAGTACCACACTTAAGAACTCTTATTTCAAATTGCAGTGTATCTATTATTCATTTATTCTAATTTCAACAAATTTAGTAAAACATCACTAAAGTTCTACTAAGTCAATATTAAAGTGAATTAAAACTCTTATTTAAATATCAAAGTTCTGGTGATTGAGTAGGCCTAAAAATGGAAATCCTGCTCTTTTGTAACTGTCTTGCTACCTCACATATATGTCCCCATGTACTTCTTTCTTTGTACTTACACATTAGTGCTCACCAGGGCACTATGAGTCTGGATTGTTCCTGGCTGAAGTCACCTAAACCACAATAACAACTACTGAATTTATAAATCTAAAATCTGCTATCTCAAGTCCAAAGTTCTCTGTGGAGATCCTGAATCCTACCTAACTCCCTATAGTACATGTACTTTCAGGGTTAACTCTGTGAGCTCTGAAAGTAGGGCATTAAAATAGAACATAAAATAGTTTCCTCTATTTCTGCTCTAGGTATCCTGTAGGCACTTCCTTTAACTGTCTCTGAGGTGGATTATTGGATGCACCACTACATCCAACATCACAAATGAGTGTTTATTTCGCCATGACCTGAGAAAGTTGCTAGCAGTCCCCACTGAGTTATTGGCTCTCCTTGGAAAATGCCTCCTCTGAAAAGAGTCATTTTATGAAATGCCAATTTTTTCTTCCTGGGAATCCCACACCTACTGACTGTTTGACGTGGGAGTATGAATATCAGCCTCTTGACTCAAATGGGGCCATTCTAAAAGGCTTTCTCATCTTCAGAGCTCCATGGATGGTCAGCAGAGAGCCTTGATGGGGATCACATCTAGGTTCAATTTCTCCCTCTGCCCAATCTTATCCAAACTCTTCTTGGTACAGGCTGGAAAAAAACAGATGCTAACAAGAGTTTGGAGTTAGATTACACGTTAACTTACTGGCCATGAGGATACCATCATCACTGACAGAGGGAATATGGTTAGTATCTGGCATGACAAAGCATTGCAACTGTGAATTTTTTTTGTGTTATGGTGTGATGGATTTCCGGTGGAAGGGAATTAGCTATAATATTAAGTATAATATTAGGTATAATATATCAGACTACTGTAAAAAAAGGGGGGGGGAGAAATAGTAACCATAAATATAGTGGAATTGTGTGGTTATTGCTGAGTATGGATGATGCATTTGAAAAAAGATAAGGAAAAGCTGAGAATGATTAATCAGCAACTGATCACCAAAGGTGAAAGCCAGAGACCTCCTTAGTAACAATTAAAGAGTTTCTTATCAGAAGAGAAATCTGAGTCCTGGGCCCCTCACCTAATAATAAAAGTAGCAGATTCCCAAGAATCTTAGCTGAGATAGATCTGCTATGCTCAGTGAGGCCATTAGCTGGGAAAGAATTGGACCCTCATATATGGCATGAGGGCTGGGTTTATGTACCTGAAAATCTTGGCTCTTCAGATAACCCAGAATCTTTGGGCCTAGAGAAGTGGATCGGAGTTCACTATTAAGGGCTGTATTGCTTGAAGACAATGCAAAGGCTTCCCTTCGTAGGATAAAGTAAGACTTCACACACCTTCCCTCCCAGCCACTAGGCCACTAGCTAGCCTTTAGTCACAATGTAATTTCCCTGTGGATGTACTCAGCTTAATAAAACATTAAATAAATTAGATGTCAAAATACTTACAGAATCTAGCCAAACATGTACTGGCAGGAACAAAAAAGTATGTATTGAGCTTCATCAAGTGAGCAGAACATAATTTGGATGAAAAAACGTTGATTGATTTGAGAACACATTTATAGGATTCAGGATAGAACTCTCCCAGAGGACCCCAAAAGACAGTACAAACACATTTCTAATGGCTCTGAGAAGCATGGAAAAGTGCAAGTCCACATTAAATGTTGTAGAAAGACTGAAATTGCCATAACAGATAGTGGGTTGTGAGATTAAAAGATTTAGAGAAATGAGCATGCTAAAATGACTATATTATCTAAAACCAGAAGACCCACAATATTATTGTATTCTATAGGAGGGCGTGGGAAAGAATGTCTTATGAAAGGATTATCAACATCATGCATAAAATCAGTGGTGGCTTTCTTCTCTTGGCTGGTGGCAAAGCCAAAACAGAACTGTACAAACTGATAGCAATGAGGACAATGGGACTCCAGGGAGTGGATGATAGTTAAGGCAGGTGGATGCAATTGTAATTAGAGATGAGGAAATAGTAGTAATCATGGGGGGCTGACCCACAGAGAGCTATAAAGTTGAAAATCTAATGCAGCATTCCTGGGGACAATGTATATAGGCAGTCATATAGGAGAGAAGGACTCTTCCTCCTGTAGCCTACATGGTACTGGGAAAGACCAGAAATAAGCACATTATTTCTGTGTTTGATACTATGAAGTTAAAACGGAGTAAATACTAGAGTGATCATGGAAAGTGACTTCAGTATTGTGGTCAGAGGAAATCTATCTGAGAACAATTGAACCATGGGGAGTCAGTTTAGCAAAGAACCTGAAGATAAAATATTCTGAAAGTGTAAACAGGAAATTAGGTCAATAGGAAATCAGGCAGATATAATTATGTTAACAAATCAAAAAAGAGAGCAAGAGAGAGAAAATAAAGAGAAAGAAGGAAAGAAAAATGAAAAGTCAATAAATTATTTCAGGTACCTAGAATTAAAACATTATATTTTTTCTACAATATTTCCTTTAAGATCTTAATTTGCCTTACATTTGTTTCTCTTTGCCTTAAATTTGTCTTATGTTTAAAATCCTCATATTGAACTAAAGTCTAATAATTTCTCAAACATATAATATCTATCTCAAATTTTGGCTTAAGAGGTTTAATTTGAAGTTTTGGGAGTTATAAAATATTTATAAAAATGTTAATTCAGCAATTCCAAAATAGATTTAGAACAATAATGTGTTAGATTATTATTAGTGTATAATATGTAATAACATTTAAGTGAATATTTATACTCACAACTTTAACAATGTAATTCAAACCACCAAGGATTCCTATGACAACTCTAATTATTTATGTTTAACATATCTGTTTATTCATTTTGTAGTCAATAACCATTTGTGTAGAACTTGTCATGTACTATTCTAGAATAAATGTGTACATGAGTGAACTAAATGTAGATTACTCTCTTGGGTTTGTATTCTAGTAGGGATATATAGCTGATGATTAAGTAAGTAAATATATAAATGTAATGTAGTGAGAAGTGATTTAGAAAGAATTAATACAGATTAAAGGATCACAGGTATAGGAGTGGGTTTTGATTTTACAGAGTGCTGAGGAAAGACCACGTGTATAAAATTGTTTGAATAGAAGATTTTTGAAAGTGATAGACCGTTATATGGAGGAAGAACATTCTAGGCAAAATTAAGAGTTAAAGCAGATACTGAGGTGAATGTATTTGGAGATGGTCATAGAATAGCAGAGGGGTTGGGGAGGAGGTTCAGTGTCACTGGAGCAGAATGAGCTGGAGGAAAGAGGAAATAGTTGAAGTAAAACAGGCAGTAGTTAACACACCACTGGAGGTCTGAAGGCCATCACATGGGTCTTGACTTTTACCCTATCCTAACCCAATAAAGTGTTAATGGGGTGACATTTATCTACCTTTGATTTAAAAACCTTTATTTTAGCTCCCCTGTGGAAACTAGTCTCTACATGTGTAAAAAATGGAAACACGTAATAAAAACTATTCCAATACTTCAAGTGAATGATTATGGTGGCTTGGCTCAGGGTTGTAGCAGAGCACATGTGGGGAATCATATGGACCCTTGGTATGTTTGAACACTAAGAAAACTTTGATGGTGGAATGGATTTGGGATGTGGGAGAAACAGTGTTAAGGAAAATAACAAGTTTTGGGGCTTGAACTACTTAAGGAAAAGAACTGTCATTAATTGAGATGAGGAAGATTTTTGGAGGAGCAGATTTGAAGGAGAGCATAGGTGCTGAGCTTAACACTATTAAGTTGAAAATGCCTGCTGAGCTGAGAAGTGAAGATATGAAATAGGTTCTGGTATATATGAGTATGGAGTTCAGGTTAAACTTCTGAATTAAAATTATAAATTTGGAAGCCATTTAATTATTAATAAAACTGAAAATAATGAAGCTGGGTGAAATCCTATTGACAGTGCTTATAGGTATTATTTTGATGTGTTATTGTGAAACAACATATCTTACAAAACAATTTTTAATTCTATTATTAACTATAAAACTGCAGAGGCTAATATTTAAACATAGGGAAATTATTATAATTAAAGGAAGTAGTAAATGTCTCTCAGAGATACAAATTGATAATTCTCTTCACATTTTAATCTTTCATTGAAAACTAGGAATACATGCCTGGACTTTTGAAGCAGTTTTGTTGACAGTGTTTATACACCGTGAACATGTCTATGCATGCCTTCTTACGTATGTGTGTGTGATTTTCCCTACTTACATATATATTCATAGGATAAATAGTGTTTTCTTCCTCCTGAAGTTAGCGATAGAGCATTAACAAGAACAACAAAAAGAGAAGAACCACTGCTTCCACACAATTTCCTATTTAGCAAAACTTTCAAAATAGGTTAATTTACATTCAAGAAAAAAAATGTGAAATTAATGCAATCCTCATAAATTCACTTATGTATTTCTGGGTAGTTATTTCCTTCTTTGCCTTCCTTTTCCATCATGTAACACAGATGGGTACTGTAACAGGATTTTAGCATGACTGCCTGAGTTCAAGTTAGGATTCATCCACTGGCAAGTATGAACCTTGAGAAAATAAGCCAAACTCTCTTTACCTCCGTTTCCTTGTCTCTAAAGTGAAAATAATCATAGAACTTACCTTATGAATTTTGTGGTGATTAAATGAGTTAAATCTGTAGGCTCAATAACAAAGGGGTTGACACATTAAGGATTTAATAAATGTTAACAATTATTAGCTATTACAGCGGAGATTCTTCTGTTATTCCACTGATAAAGGTGCTTTATATGATTGCTTTATCACCAACACCAGCTAACTCTGTACCTAATAATTATAGAAGTTAGGTTTTTTTTTCTAGTAAACCTCATTTATTAGAGGTAATTACAACTAACAACCTAACCATATCTCCTCTTATCTGCATCTTAAGCATCTAATTAAAAAGAACAGAAATAGAAATTAAAAAAATAAAGTCTAACAACTTTAGTTGTCAGGGTACTTTAAACTTCATTGTATATGGCACATTAAATCAAAATGGATAGAGCAAAATAAATCAAGTGAATAAATTCATAAAAAGTTTTTATATCATCTTCGCTGCATTATGGTTCTGGATCTCAACATGATATTTTTCATTATTTAATGTTATGACATTTGTAGGATACTACTTAGAATTTATCTTTAATATATTTTCAATCACTTCACTTAGTATTTATTATTTCTAAGACATCATGCTGGGAGGAAGTAAAGAAATAAGTATTAAACATTATACTTTAAAAGTACTAAAATTTCTAGCTCTATTGTTGGTGTAATGACTTGCTTACTGTGAGAAAAAGGAGTGCCCCAATATTAGTTCTTCAGTTCGCTTGAATTACTAGGGTTCATGAAAAGCCTACTTCAAACTATATAATATTATTTGTATGGCTATCATTGTGGGGGAATTTTTCTTTATGAATATGTACACCTAATTTTCTTTGAACATCCAAATGTTACAGAGCAAAAAAAAAAAAATTGTTTTTCTTTCTTTCTTTGAGAAGATTTATGGCTTGAGTCTGAGAATAGGGGAAAAGTCTAATTTCAGAAATTAAAAGGTAGGTCTTCTAGTAGAATTTTGATCAAGGAATACTCCATAATATTAGAAGTTATATCTTCTAGTAAAATTTTGATCAAAGGATACTCCATAATAAATGCCTGCTATAATTATTATTATTAAGATTATGTAGATTATTGATTCTTCAAAAAGCTGGAATTTTAGATAAACAGTATTTTTGATGTAATAAAACTTAAGTTTAATTCAAAAGCAAAGAAAGTAAATCTATTACATCTATTAATGTCTACTTTGACTGAATATAATTATGAGTAATTTTCAGTAACAGCAAACTTACCAGGCAGCATCTACTCACATACTATATCACATGGCAAATAACCATGGAAAGGAGTGAACAGTATCAAATTTGAACATAAACATGAACGTAAAATCCAGGGAGAATACAGCAATTGAAACAAAATCAATTTCCAACTTATAAATTTGAATAGTAAAATAAAATTATGCTAATCTAATGTATTTGCCTTATTGTGTTTTCAGTTCATTATGCTGCATGCATAAATATAAGATTGTTATTTTTCCTTTGATAATACTCCTTAAGTTATTTGCTTTAAATTGGTTTGCTTCCTTTAAGTACTGGCACAGTCTTGTGAAAGATTTTGTTTTCCAATGAGCTTTCACTGCCTGTTATATTTTATTTTTATTTAGTTTGTTTACATCATGTAGAGGGCATTACCAATTATTTTACTTACTTGTATTATGAGACTATAGTACATAACTATCCCAAATTGCCTCCCATTTTCCTTTCAGAGTTCTATTCTCAGTAAGAACATACCAAAATTCTAAGATACTATTTCCGACAGTAAATATCTCTGAATTTTCCAGTGGTTCAGGTCATTGCTGCCCAACTTCTCTGACCCAAATTAACTTTATTTTTGTCCTACTTACTACCTAGCTGTTACATCTTTTTTTTTCCTCCTTCATATTAAGCATTTTCTGGTCTTTCACTATTAAATAATCATTTCTATTTTCTTCATGGGAATGTCTCATTTTACTGAATACTCTGTGGTTATGCCAATAAATGAAAAATGAGGCATAAAATATTAAAGTGTGTATGCTAAAGACTAACAGCATAAAATATGTTTATTCAGATTTTTCTTATCTCTAGTTTTATTTTAAAACTTCCAATATCTAGTAGAGGCTTACCTCAGTGATACTGGAGGTTCAAGTCCAGACCACCATAACAGAGTGAATATTACAATAAAACGGGTTAAATGAATTTTTTGATTTCCCAGTGCATATAGAAGTTGTGTTTATACTGCACTATAGTCCATTAAGTGTGAAATACCTTTATGTCTAAAAGCTGTATATACTTTAATTAAAAAATTATTTATTGCTAAAAAGTGTTAGACATCATCTGAGCTTTCAGGATGTTCTAATCTTTTTGCTGATGGAAAGTCTTACCTCAGTGTTGATTACTGCTGCCTGATCAGAGTAGTGGTTGCTGATCATTGGGGTGGCATGGTGATTTCTTAATATAAACCAACAATGAAGTTTGTCACAGTCATTGACTCTTCCCTTCACAAAGAATTTCTTTGTAGCATGCAATGCTATTTCATAGCATTTTACCAACAGTAGAACTTCTTTCAAAATTAGAGTTAATCCTCTCAAACCCTGCCAATATTTTATCAACTAAGTTTATGTAATATTCTAAACCTACTGTTGTCATTTCAGTGGTCTTCAAAGCAGCTTCACCAAGAGTAGAGGCCATCTCAAGAACCCACTTTGTTTGGTCATCTGTAAGAATCAATTCTTTTCTTAAAGTTTTATTAGAAGATTGTAGCAATTCAGTCATATTTTCAGGCTTCACTTCTAATTCTAGTTCTTTTGTTATTTCTATCACATCAGCAGTGACTTCCTTCACTGAAGTCTTGAACCCCTAAAAATCATCCAGGAACATTAGAATTCACTTCTTTCAAACTCCTATTAATGTTGACATTTTGACCTCCTACCATAAATGACAAATGTTCTTGATGGCATCTAGACTGACGAATCCTTCCCAGCAGGGTTTCAATTTATTTTGCTCAGATCCATCAGAGAAATCCCTATCTATGGCAGTTATGCCTTATGAAATGTATCCCTTAAATACTAACATTTGAAAGTCAAAATTACTTCTTATTTATGGACTACAGGATGGATGTTGTGTTAGCAGCCATGTAAATAATATTACTCTTTATACATCTCTGTCAGAGCTCTTGGGTGACCAGGTGCATTGTCAATGAGAAGTAATATCTGGAAAGGTACCCCTTCCTCCCTGAGCAATAGGTCTCAATGGTGGGCTTAAAATATTCGGTAAACCATGTTTTAAAGAGGTGTGCTGTTATCCAGGCTTTGCTGTTCCATTTATAGAGCACAGGCAGAGCAGATTTAGCATAATTTCTATGGGCTTTAGGATTTTCAGAATGGTACATAAACATGGGCTATGACTTGAAGTCACCAGCTGCATTAGTCTCCTAACAAGAGATTCCACTTATCCTTTGAAGTGGATTGACTTTAAAGAAGGCATTGACTTCTCTCTAGCTAGGAAAGTCCTAGAGGGCATCTTCTTCTAATAGAAGACTGGTCTACATTGAAAATCTATTGTTTAGTGTAACCACCATCTTTAATGATCTTAGCTAGATCTTCTGGATAACTTAGGCATCTTCTGCATCAGCACTGGCTAATTCACCTTGTACTTTTATGTTATAGAGACAAGTTCTTTCCTTCAATCTTATGACTAACATTTCTTAGCTTTAAATTTTTCTTCTGCATCTCCTTCACAGCTCTCAGCTTTCATAGAATTGAAGAGAATTAGGACCTTGCTATGCATGAAGCTTTGGCTTAAGGGAATGTTTTGGTTGTGCATAGTGCACGTCATCAGAAAATTCAAAGCAGTGGTTTAAGATTTTGGCTAGCATGTCATCTTCAACAAAGAATAATACCTTTGTAGAGAAATGACAGGACAAAGGAAATCAGTTTTAGGTCTACAAGGAAGGCAAACTATGGGAGGATAAATATATGGGAGGGAAGTAATAGAATAAGATTTTTTTGCAGTTCCACTGGCACCATCTCTGAGCTGATAAGAGTTTGTCTTCAAAAACAGATTTTATATCCTGCCTTGAGGCTGAAAAAAGGAAGATTTTTCTGGGTTTTCTACTTCTTAATTTCCTTCACTCTAAAATTACTCTATGTCAAATAGACATATTTGGGGTGAAATATTCTAGTTTCCTCCAGTAGATAGAAAGACCAGTATTTCTTTAAATCTCATAGAGCTGAAATTGCCATGCTCTCTAGTTGAACAAGCCTTAATAACATCTCAGGTAGCATTTTGTTAGATAACTGAAAATACTAAACTAAGCAGTAGAAATGTAATTTGCAAAACAAGCAAGAACTAGCCTCTTAACATACCTTCTTTGGAAAGATAAGTCCATTGGACTTTATAGTAAATAAGTAGCATCAAAAGCTACTTTGAGCTTGTTCTCAAACCATTTGAAAGCAACTGCCACCTGACACGTTCACCCCAATATTAGTTGTTACCCAAAAGTTAATTCTTTTGGTAACTGTGTTCTCCCAAGTCCTAATCCAAGCCATAGCCCTTGTCCTAAAATTCTCCTCTGAACCTACCTTTCTGATCAAGTTCTTAAGACTTATTCTTAGCAGCCGATTTATATGCTCATAAAAATAAGGATAAACATGACTTACTTCTTTTATACATGTTTTTGAAATTATAGTTACTTGAAAAATAAAATCCAAATTTCCAGATCTTTAATATATAGGTTCTAGGGTTTTAAATATAAATTCACATTAACACAAAAGTCAACTCATCATATATTATATAGGTCTCCTTCATCTTCCATAATTAATTTAAATGTGAACTTGTATTTCTTGGTACTATGGGCAAATTCTTTGTTATCCTAATTAAACAAAAAAGTCTTTATTGTATCTATCTATATATTATTTATAGACAGACATAGAAATGGATACAGGTAGATTAATCTAGGCATTTCTCATAATCTCTATAGAATATTACGTTAAAATTAGACCAGGTACATTGAAAACAAGAATGCCTTCCTTAACGTGTGTCCCAACTCCTTTTCCCCTAAAGATCCATCTGTCCCACCTGAATAGCTCTCAGTACTGGCCCCGTTTTGACTGTGAAACACGCATAGCCATTGTGACCTTCTAACATTGCCTCTTCCAGTATTCCCTGTGTTTGTGGCACAATGTGATATGCCATTGCAGATGCCCACCAAATTGTAAAGGATAGAGTATATAATAAAGACAAATGTTTTGTTTTGAGAAAATGGGGAAACTATGCAGTGTCCATGAGATTGACTATACATGTATCTCATGCCCCAGAAATCTTAATTCTGAGTATGTGCTTAAGATTAATCATGTACAAATTCATAAGAAGATGTGGACAGGAATATTTATTTCAATGTAATTTGTGTTAGACAATAATTGGAAACACATTAGATGCTCATAATTAGAGAAGTAAATTAATTAAGAATATGTTGGGTACAAATTATAATATGATTTGTAGCTAGAAACGACTATATATATAGTTATAGTTAATATACATATGTACAGATAACATACTTATATTCATAAAAATAGATACACAAATAAGTTCATACATATATACAGTAACACATAAGACTTTAAAAAGTGGAAATAGCAAAGACTAACATAATACCATTAGGCAAATTTTAAGAAGGAATACACACAGTGACAATACTACCTATTTTGAGAGCATACATAATATTAAAAAACAGATGAAATCTGTGTCTGTGGAGAATGGGATTGGGTGCAGTTAAAAGGGAAAACTACAATTTAAAGACAAAATAGAAAACACAGACAGACTAATGTAAATATGAATTTTAGCATATGGGTATTTCAACTTGAGGAACAGATTCCCACAAGAAATGTTAATATATAATCAACGAGAAATTGTGTGATACATTTTTAGTTTGATTGGTCTTGTTTTTGCTTTTTTCCTCTCCCTTGCATAGAGACTGTAGTTTGGGGATTGGATTTTTAATGATTGATACCGTTGTACAAAGGAAGAAAGGAATCATAATTGGCTATTTTATTTCATATATGGAGAATTTCCTTTTTATTTGCTGTCAGAAGAGCTGATTTGAAAACTTACATAAATATAGTTGGACAAGCTAACTGTGTTAACCAAACATAATGATTCAACAAAAAAAGCATGCTTTTCATTTTCACCTATAACTATTCCCTTCTAGGTATTTTGCAGTATTTAGTTCTAATGTATAATATAGTAAGAATAGACATAAGTAATAACAAAATAAGCAAGGGCTCCATAGTACCTGGTGAAATTTTAAGAAGGAAAACACATTTTATGTGAAGTGAACAATTAGTCTGATTAAATTGAATTCATACCAGTAATTTTAATGTTGACCTTAGAAACAATAAATTGAGTTTTAAATGTGCCCCAGATCATATTTGAACTTGTAAGATGACTCTGGCTGCCCTGTGGGAGAAGATATAGGAGAAGAGAAGATACAGACAAGGAAACAGGAGAATATCCAATCTAAATAGGCATTTTCCCATTATATTTTTAGGTTTTTATTTAAATTCCAGTTAGTTAACATACAGTATAATGTTTTTTTGTGTAGAAAGCATCTTTCTATTTTATTTTTTTAATTTAAATTCAGTTAACCAACATATAGTACATCATAAGCTTCAGACGTAGTAGTGTTCAGTAATTTATCAGTTGTGTACAACACCCAGTACTCATCACATCATGTGCCCTCCTTAATGCCCATCACCCAGTTACCCCATCTCCTTCCCTACTCCCCTCCTCTCCACCAATAAAGTTTATTTCCTATAGTTAAGAGTCTTTCGTGTTTTTCCTCCCACTCTGATGACTTCCCAGTTTTCCCTCCCTTCTCCTATGATCCTCTGTGCTGTTTCTTATATTCCACATATGAGTGAAACTATGATAATTGTCTTTCTCTGACTGACATATTTCACTTAGCATAATACCCTCCAGTTCCACCACATCAATGTAAATGGTAAATATTCATCCTTTCTGATGCCTGAGTAATATTTCATTGTGTATATATACCACATCTCCTCTATCCATTCACTTACTGATGGACATCTTGGTTTTCTCCACAGTTTGGCTCTTATGGACATTGCCACTATGAACATTGGTGTGCAGGTGCCCCTTCAGATCACTACATCTGTATCTTTGGGGTAAATACCTAGTAGTACAATTGCTGGGTTGCAGGGTAGCTCTATTTTTAAGTTCTTGAGAAACTTCCATACCATTTTCCAGAGTGGCTGTACCAGCTTGCATTCTTACCAAAAGTGTAAGAGAGTTCTGTTTTATCTGCATCCTCACCAACATTTGTTGTTTCCTGTCTTGTTAATTTTAGTCATTGTGACTGATGTGAGGTGATATCTCATTATTGTTTTGATTTGTGTTTTCCCGGTGCCAGGTGATATGGAGCATTTTTTCATGTGTCTGTTGGCCATTTATATGTCTTTGGAGAAATGTCAGTTTATGTCTTCTGATCATTTTTTGAACTGGATTATTTGGGGTTTTTTGGGGTATTTAGTTTGGTTAAGTTTTTCATAAATCTTGGATACTAGTCTGTTATCTGATATATAATTTGCAAATATCTTCTCTCATTCAGTGGGTTGCTTTTTAGTTTTGTTGACTGTTTCCTTTGTTGTGCAGAGGTTCTTATTTTGATGAAGTCCCAATAGTTCATTTTTGCTTTTGTTTCCCTTGCCTTTGGAGACATGTCTAGCAAGAAGTTGTTGGGGCCGAGGGCAATGAGATTGCTGCACATGTTCTTCTCTAGGATTTTGATGGATTCCTGTCCACATTGAGGTATTTCATCCATTTAAGGTTTATCTTTGTGTATGGTGTAAGAAAATGGTCCAGTTTCATTCTTCTACATGAAAGAATGAATTTTTCTAGCACCATTTATTGAAGGGACTGTCCTTATTCCATTGGATATTCTTTCCTGCTTTGTCAAGTGGGAGCGTCGCCCCACTTGGAACCCCTATGGCTTCCTGGATCTGTCCCAGCTGAAGGCGCCCGATGACCAGTTCCTCAGTTTGGATGATGCAGGTGCCCACCTCTGGTGCTGCTGCTTCCATTCCTGTTCTCTCGAAGCCAGCTTTCATAAAGGATGGAAGATGGGCAAAGCAGCAGTTTGGTTCTCATTACAAGCATGGAAACTGGGACTTCCACTCTCCTTCCTTATCCCCACCCATTTTCATTTATTAAATCTGACACATTACATTAAAAAAAAAAAAAAGTTGACCATAGAGTTGTGGGTCCATTACTGGGTTCTCTATTCTGTTCCATTGATCTTTGTATCTTTTTTGTGCCAGTACCATACTGTTTTGAGGATCACAGCTTTGTAATATACCTTGAAGTCTGGCATTGTAATATCACCAGTTTTGATTTCCGTTTTCAACATTCCTTTGTTTTTTGGGGGGCGCTTTTCTGGTTCCATACAAATTTTAGGATTACTTTTTCCAGCTCTATGAAAAGTGTCGATGGTATGTTGACAGGGATCGCATTGAATGTGTAGATGGCTCTGGGTAGCATAGGCATTTTAACAATATTTATTCTAATCCATGAGTATGGAATGTTTCCCCATTTCTTTGTGTCTTCCTCAATTTCTTTCATAACTATTCTCTAGTTCTTAGAGTAGAGATCCTTTACCTCTTTGGTTAGTTTTATTCCTTATATCTCAAGTTTTTTGGTGCATTTGTTTTTTTTTTGTTGTTGTTGTTATTGTTTTTGTTTTTAAAGGTTTAGGATGTTCCAGTCCCCTGTTAAATGCCATTTTTTTTATAATTTTTTTAAGACATCTATTTATTTATTTGACAGAGAGAGAGAGAGATATCACAAGCAGTCAGAGAGGCAGGCAGAGAGAGAGGAGGAAGCAGGCTCCCTGCCGAGCTGAGAGCCCGATGCGGGGCTTGATCCCAGGACCCTGAGACCATGACCCAAGCCGAAGGCAGAGGCCTTAACCCACTGAGCCACCCAGGTGCCCCTTTTGGTGCATTTGTAAATGGGATCAATTCCTTTATTTCTGTTTCTTTGGTTTCATTGTTAGCATATAGAAATGTAACTGATTTTTGTGCATTGATTTTTATATCCTGCCATATTGTTGAATTCCTGTATGAGTTCTAGCAATTTTGGGGTGGAGTCATAAAGTATTATGTCATCTGTGAAGAAGAGAATTTATCTTTTTCTTTGCCAGTTTGAATGTCTTTTATTTCTTTTTGTTGTCTGATTGCTGTTGCTAGGACTTCTAGTACTATGTCGAACAACAGTGGTGAGAGTGGGCTTCCCTGTCGTGTTCCTGACCTTAGGGGAAAAGCTCTCGGTTTTTCCCCATTGAGAATGATATTTGCTGTGGGCTTTTCATTATGGCTTTTATGATATTATGGTATGTTTCCTCTATTTTTACACTGTGGTGTGCTCGCTTCAGCAGTACATATATTTTTACACTGTGGAGAGTTTTAATCAAGAAAGAATGCTGTATTTTGTCAAATGCTTTTACTGCATCGGTTGTGAGGATCATATGGTTTTTGTCCTTTCTTTTATTAACTTGATGTATCATGTTGATTGATTTGCAAATGTTGAATGACACTTGCAGCCCAGTAATAAATCCCACTTGGTCATGGTGAATAACCCATTTTATGTACTGTTGGATCTTATTGGCTAGTATCTTGGTGAGAATTTTGGCATCCAAGTTCATCAGAGATATTGGTCTATAATTCTCCTTTTTGATGAGGTTGTTGTCTGGCTTTGTGATCAAAGTATCGCTGGCTGTGTAGAATGAGTTTGGAAGTTTTCCTTCCATTTCCATTTTTTTGAAACAGCTTCAGAAGAATAGATATTATTTCTTCTTTAAATGTGTGGTAGAATTCCCCTGGGTAGCCATCTGGCCCTGGACTCTTGTTTTTTGGGAGATTTTTGATTACTCCTTCAATTTCCTTGCCAGTTTTGGGTCTGTTCAGATTTTCTGTTTCTTCCTGGTTCAGTTTTGGTAGTTTGTATGTTTCTAGGAATGCATCCATTTCTTCCTAATTTGTTGGAATGTAGTGCCTAATTTGTTGGCATGTGGTGGCTCATAATATGTTCTGAAAATTTCTTGTATTTCCTTGGTGTTGGTCATGATCTCTCCTCTTTCATTCATGATTTTATTAACTTAGGTACTTTCTTTTTTTCTTTTTGATAAGTCTGCCAGAGGTTTATTGATCTTATAAATTCTTTTAAATAACCAGCTCCTAGTTTCATTTATCTGTTCTGCTGTTCTTCTGGTTTCTATTTCATTGATTTCTGCTCTGATATTTATTATTTCTCTTCTCCTGCTTGGTTAAGGCTTCATTTGCTGTTCTTTCTCCAGGTCCTTTAGGTTTAAGGGTAGCTCGTGTATTTGAGACTTTTCTAATTTTTTGAGAAATGCTTTTATTGCTACATACTTCCCTCTTAGGACTGCTTTTGCTCTACCCCAAAGATTTTGAACAGTTGTGTTTTCATTTTCATTTGTTTCCATGAATTTTTAAAATTATTTTTTAATTTCCTGGTTAACCCATTCATTCTTTAGTAGGGTGCTCTTTAACCTCCAAGTGTTTGAGTTCCAAATTTCCTCTTGTGATTGAGTTCCAGTTTCAAAGCTTGGTGGTGTGAACAGATGCAGGGAATAACCCCATTCTTTTGGTATTGGTTGAGACCTGATTTGTGAACCAATAAGTGATCTACTCTAGAGAATGTTCCATGTGCCCTGGAAAAGAATGTGTATTCTGTTGCTTTAAGGTGGAATCCTCTCTCTATATATATATCTATGAAGTCCATCTGGTCCAGGGTGTCATTCAAAGCCTTTATTTCCTTGTTGATCTTCTGCTTAGATGATCTGCCCATTGTTGTGCATGGGGTGTTGAAGTCCCCTACTATTACTGCATTATTATCATTGTGTTTCTTAAATTTGATTATTAATTGGTTTATATAATTGGCTGTTCCCAAGTTTGGAACATAAATATTTATAATTGTTAGGTCTTCTTGGTGGATAGCCCCTTTAAGTACGATATACTGTCCCTCCTCATCCCTTATTACAGTCTTTGGTTTAAAATCTGATTTGTCTGATACGAGGATTGCTACCCCATCTTCCTTTTGATGTCCATTAGCATGATAAATTTGTTCTCTACCCCCTCACTTTCAATCTGGAATTGTCTTTAGGTCTAAAATGAGTCTCTTGTAGACAGCATATGGATGGGTTTTGCTTTTTTTATCCAATCTGATACCATGTGTCTTTTGATTAGAGCAATTAGCCATTTATATTCAGAGTAACTATTAAAAGATTCAGAGTAACTATTAAAAGATAAGAATTTAGTGCCATTGTATTACCTGTGAAATCTCTGTTTCTGTGTTTTGTCCCTGTTTCTTTCTGGTCTGTGGTTTTTTTTTTTTTTTTTTAAGATTTTTATTTATTTATTTGATAGACAGAGATTACAAGTAGGCAGAGAGGCAGGCAGAGAGAGAGGAAGAAGCAGGCTCCTCACTGAGCAGAGAGCCAAATGTGGGGCTTGATCCCAGAACCCTGGGATCATGACCTGAGCTGAAGACAGAGGCTTTAACCCACTGAGCCAACCAGGCACCTCTGGTCTGTGTTATTTTTGAGCTCTCTCTTCACTTACAGGATCCCCTTTAGTATTTCTTCAGGGCTGGTTTAATGGTATCAAATTCTTTTAGTTTATGTTTGTCCTGGAAGCTCTTTATTTCTCCTTCCATTCTGAATGGCAGCCTTGTTAGAAAAAGTATTCTTGGCAGCATGTTTTTTCTCATTTAGTACCCTGAATATATCATGCCAGCCTTTCTGGCCTGCCAGGTCTTCTGTAGATAGGTCTGCTCTCAACCTAATGTTTCTACCCCTGTAGGTTAAAAACTCTTGTCTCAAGCTACTTTCAGGATTTTCCCTTTATCTCTGAAATTGCAAGCTTCACTCTTGTATCAGGGTATTAATCTATTTTTACTGATTTTTTTTTTAAGATTTTATTTATTTATTTGACAGAGAGATCACAAGTAGGCAAAGAGGCAGGCAGAGAGAGAGGAAGGGAAGCAGGCTCCCTGCTGTGCAGAGAGCCCGATGCGGGGCTCGATCCCAGGACCCTGGGATCATGACCTGAGCCGAAGGCAGCGGCCCAACCCACTGAGCCACCCAGGCGCCCCTGTTTTTACTGATTTTTGAGGGTAGTTCTCTGTACTTCTTTGACTTGAAATTCTGTTTCCTTCCACAGATTAAGGAAGTTCTTGGCTATGATTTGCTCAAATATACCTACTGTCCTCTCTCTTCTTCCTCTGGGACTCCAATAATTCTAATATTATTTCACTTTATGGTATAACTGACTTCTTGGTCTCCTCTCATGGTCTATTAGTTATTTTTCTCTCTTTTCCTCAGCTTCCTTCCTTTCCATCATTTTGTCTTCCATGTCACTGACACTCTCTTCCACCTCATTTACCCTAGCTGTTAGGGCATCCATTTTAGACTTCATTTCACTTAAAGCATTTTTAATTTTGGCCTGATTAGATTTTTATTTCTGCACCAAGAGATTCTCTAGTGTATTTTATGCTTTTTTTCAAGCTCACCTAATAACTTTATAATCGTTATTCTGAATTCCAGCTCTGACATTTTACTTATATCCATTTCAATTATATCTGTGTCAGAGTATTATCTTTGGTTCTTTCTTTTATTAGAAATTCCTCATTGTAGTCATTTTTACCAGAGAAGAATGGATGAATGAGAGAACAAAACAAAAAAGATCAACCATGACCCAATGAAATACACACTAGAAAAATCCGAAGTGGTCATAAACTAAAAAAGAAAAGAAAAAGAAAAAAATAAAGGTGGGAGAGAGAATATAATATCCCAGCTGGACAAGCATGATCCACTTGGTCTTGGGTATATTTTGGTCTGTTTGTTAGAAGACACTAGATCCCAAAATTGTAAAGAAATCAAAACTTATATATATATATATATATATATACACACACACACAAATAAAATTCAATACTGTGAAAGGAAGCCAAAAACAAAGAATATATTCATAAAATGTAAATGTAAAAAACGAAAGTTAAAAAAAAGACTTAAAAAGAGAGTTGATAAAATAAGAAACTAGTTGAAAAGAAAAAGGAAAATTTTAAACTGATAGATGAACAAATCATGATAAAAAAAACCCTCAAATTCTATGTGCTATTTTCCCCTAGCATTGGAGTTTTGCAGTCCTGTATCCTTCATAAACTTGGTATTCCTGATGTTTTAGCTGGTACTCTGGGGAGAGGGGCTTGCTGCACTGATCCTCAGGTGTCTTAGCCTGGATGGAGTTGCACCGCCTTTTGCCAGGGGACCAGGCTCAGTATAACCTGCTTTGGGTTGCTCTATATGACTTTTGTTCCCTGAAGGCTTTCCACGCCTCTTTAGAGGATGATAATAAAAATGGCCATGGAGCTGAAACATAGGGGTCCCTTCTCTTCAGTAATCCCTCAAGGATAAGTGGCCTTCACTTTTGTATGTGCCAAACTGCAGACTCCTGCAGTGCCCACTGCACCAGTCTTCCTGAGGGAAGACAAATGGTTGCACCATTTCTGCCCTTTTCAGGGCCTCTACATAGAGAGTGGTCACCCAGTCATGCCACAGTTCAGGAACCTAGTTGAGATTCCCCTCCCCCCATTGGCTCACTGACTATAACTAGTTTCCCTGCTCCAATGCTTGGGAACTCTCCAGGATCAAGCATCTCAATTGTTTCTGTGACCCCAGGGATCCTGAGACCATACTGTCCAACCTAGGATCCTGCCTCCTTCACCACCAGACCACCTTTCAGGCAGTCATCTCTCACTAAAGATGATTTCTAAAGGTTCTGATTTTGTGCCCTGGGGCTATATCACTTTCTGGTAGCCAGCTTACAGAGGGTCCCTTTCTCCCACTTATCTTATGATATAGATTGCACCTCCTACCTTGCAAAAAGTGATCAATTTTCTATTTGTAGAATTCTAACAATTCATTTCCTACATCTCAGGTTGAAATCATAGGTGTTCAGAATGACTTGATAGTTATCTAGCTAAATTCAAGGAACCAGATGAAATGAGGTCCCCTACTCTTCCACCATCTTGCCTCCCCTGCCATCTTCCCATTATATTTTGAAGTTAGAACCTAAAGGATTTGACTTCAGTTACTTTAAGGTAACAAATGTTATGTTTATATTCTTGGGTTCTTTGATGTTAAAGTGAGTTAATAACTGCAAATTTGTTAGCATTATACCCAATGAGTGGTGATGTTGAAATCCAGATATTTCCGTTCCTTCAAAAACTGGATTATCTGGGGTGCCTGGGTGGCTCAGTGGGTTAAAGCCTCTGCCTTCGGCTCAGGTCATGATCCTAGGGTCCTGGGATCGAGCCCCGCATCGGGCTCTCTGCTCCGCAGGGAGCCTGCTTCCTCCTCTCTCTCTCTGCCTGCCTCTCTGCCTACTTGTGATCTGTCAAATAAATAAATAAAATCTTTAAAAAAACAAAACAAAACTGGATTATCTGAATATTTTTAATAATGTATTTTTTATCAGTTAACATAGTTGTATTTTTTCCTTTAAAATGTTTATTTACATAGAATACTAATACTTACTTAAAGAGAAAATTAGAAAAAGTTAACTTTTCTCCTCTGCATTAGTCAAAGCAATTACTTAATTCTAAGTCTATCTATTTAAATCAGCCCATATATATATATATATATATATATATATTTTTTTTTTTTTTTTTTCCAAATTCAATTAATATTTAGCATGTCAGGAATAAGGTGTTATGTTGTGGTCCATCCAAATACTAGCTTTTATGGCATATGCTAATGTTAGATGTAGTTTTCTGATCCCTCTTGAGGTGTGCTGGGTGTGATTGATCCTAAGTATGGTTATCCAAAATAAATTGATTCAGGTCATTTATAGCCAGAGACAATAAGGCTTGATGTCCTAAGTAAAATGTATGTCTTTCAAAGAATTAATTAAAAAATCGGAATAATTCTTGTTTGAGAAAGGTGTTTGAATTAATTATGTCTTACCCAACTTATTAATTGTTTGGCTCATTGACCAGAACCTATCTTGTCTTTTGGGAGCACTTTTAGGAGAAAAATGATTAAATTGTCACAAAATCAGAATATGTTAGCTATGAAGTAAAATTATATCTTATATAGGCTTTATATAACAGGGTAACAAGTACAATATAGTTCTTTATACCACATAAATATATGCAAATCAAAACTTTTTGTGCTTTCTTTTGCATCAGTAAAACTCCTTACAAGCCTGTACATGTTTATGACACTTGCTAAAAGTGATTGGAATTGAAGCATAATGTCATGAATACAGAATTTAGTTAATTACCCAGAATAAAATAAGAGTGTGTTGGTTAATTTCCCCGGGCATATGCATGATTTATATATTTTGCTTAGTTCCAATGTGAGAAAAGTTCTATAATATGGATATAAAAAGGATTGTTGATGATTAGTTCTAGAGTAATACCCCAGGCATCATCATTATGATCTATTTGGTCTAATTTTATTTATATTATTTCCCATTGAACTAAAGACCATTTTTAGAGTAGTTTTAAGTTTACAATAAAATTGAAAGGTACAGAGATTTCCATATACCCCCTTAGACTCCACATGCATAGCCTCTCCCATTATCAGTATCACTCACTGAAATTGTACATTTTTTTTACCTAACTTACATGGGCATATCATAGCCACTGGAATTCCATAGTTCACCTTAGAATGTACTCTTTGTGTTGCACATTCTGTAGTTTGGGACAAAGTATAATTATATATATCTACTATGTATAGTATTTTCACTATACTAAAAATTCCATCATCTCCACCAGCCCCCAGACAACCACTGATCTTTTCACTGTTTCCATAGTTTTGCCCCTTCCCAGAATGTCATCTAGTTGGAGTTACACCAGTATGTAGATTGGTTTCTATAACTTAGTAATATGCATTTAAGTTTCCTTCATGTCTCTGCATGTTAGATGATTCATTTCTTTTTACTACTGAATAATATTCCATTGTCTAGATATACCACAGTTTATTTCTGAACAGGTATAATGGCAGAGCAAATTAAATACTTAAATTATATTTGCCCTTTATGACTATACAATATAAATAGACCAGATGTAAATAGTTGAGGTGTCAAATTAAGCAATGGTAGGTTGAGCAAATACATAAAGATTTCAGTTGACCTCAGTCTCAATGTTTATCACTTGTTTGAGTTAGTTTTCAAATAAAATTTTATGTCAACTTCAGCTTTCCTAATACAAGTGTAAGACCAGAATGAGAGGTGCTCTAATACCTACTTAAACTGTATTTATCCAACTACATGTAGAGAACTATATTCAGTGCTGGATATAATGTTTTTACAGTTATCTTTATAATGTGAAGTGGAAAAAACTTAAAATTTGACAATAAATAGAACATTTAAAAATACTTAGGAAACACAGTAAACTTAAAGAAATTATTTGATAATGAAAATGTACTTATTTTGTTTTCCAAATTATTATTTATTAGAGTCTGTGACTTTACAACTGGGATATCTGTTTAGTTCATGAGACTTTACAATTTAAGCTTGGAGATGCTCAGAGGGCAGAAGAGAAAAATACGGGCTTCAATTCTTCATGATTGCCTAGCTGTCTGTCTCTCTACCCATCTGCCTGCCTGCGGGCAGTGTTATGAAATAAAAGATGCAGAGGAGACCAAAAAAGCCATGCCTCTGTGTGGAAGGACCTAATAGTCTCATAGGAAGAACTCAGAATGTATACAATTAAATAATATTTTGTTATTTGACTGTAGAAATTACATAATCAGGGGAATTTAATAGAGGGTAACTTAGTGAAGGCCTGCATTGCCTATGGATATTGAAGGCTCTCTCTAGTAATATGATCTTTGGACCAACCCTGGTGAGATAAAAAGAAGCCAGCCATGAATAAAATAGGGATCAATATTCCAAACAGAGGGAGGCAGCTTATACATTTAACTTCCAGGGAAAAGGAAGTTTCTAGAAGTTCACTTTGGGAGAAACATCATGAATAATGGAAAGAGTAATTTGGAATGAGGTTGGAGATTTTGGTGGTTGAGGTCAGTAAGGAGTGTTGGTGTTTTGATTCCAAGTGAAATGAAAAGCGGTGGGCTAAATATTTGTTATTTTTGTTTGTCCAACATCCAAATGTTCTTCTTAATTAGGAGGAATACCCTAATAACTAAGACTTAATGAGAGACAGTTCCCCACCTTCAACTATAAAAACAGAAGGAACTTAGAAAATCTATTCTCCTGGCTCCCCAACAACTACTGTATTGGCCTAATTATCAGTGAGAATTACAGGGAACAGATCCGTAAGAAAATGTAAGCAATCTTGGACTGATTATATAGCTAGCTAGGAATCCAGGTTCCCAATTAATATTCTCAATAGGAATATAGTGAATCTTGCTCGATGGCAGAAGGAGAATATTGAATTATTCTTTTTAAACTTAGTTATCCTTAATACCCTTCATATATAGTAAAGAACCCACTTAGATCTAACATTTTAAGGACCACATTGTCATTGCCACTCAATGGTGTGAACAAATGAAGAATCAAGAATTGTGAAGTGGGGAGCAGCCTCAAAAATCAGGAAACTTTAAAAAAGAGCATAAAAGTTCAAATATTAGCTCAAGGCATTGGCAGAAACAAGAAACTTTCTATAGCAATGGTAAAAGAATCTTTTATCTCACGAAGCTGCAAAACTGAGATACCTGACATCCAAAATCAAACATTGATCTGTTGATCCTGCTGGTTGCAAATTACAATGTCAGTTACATTTACCGTCCTGCCAGGTATCCTATGTGAAAAGTAGGACATCTATAGGGTAAGATCAGAATCTTAGAATTGTAATGGTTTAGGTTAGCATGAGTACCCAGTTGGACAGCTCCCACTAAATCTCCCGTACAGATTGCATTTTCTTCTTCACTTACTGATAAGGCTGATGACGCTGCTTGTCAGTGGTAATTTTCTGAAAAGGGGGACAGATGGTCCTCATTTCCTATGACTATCACTGCTCAATGTTTAAAAGTCTTAACAGAGTTGAGTTACCTCATGGAAGCAAGGTAGAAAAGAAGTGACCGTCAAGAATTAAACCATAAGAGGGAAGTAGAAGATAAAGATTTTTAGGACTTTTCCAATTTATGTAGGCTATCTAAATCTAAAGAATAGGTGAAAAATTGATTCTAAATATGCATAACCAATGGCAGAGGAGCAAGTTATATATAGAACTGGAACTGATACATTACTCAAACTTTCATCATATTCCCTCCTGACTCACAGTCATCTTTCAGTCTTTCACTCTACCAACACTTGGGGTCTATAAGGATCGTGTGTGTGTGTGTGTGTGTGTGTGTGTGTGTGTGTGTGTCCATTAAACTTAGTAGGATAAATTTCAAACCTCCTTTAAAAATGGCTCCACAGGACATGCTGGCAGAGATCCTGATAGCCCTTCAGTGCCACTACATCTTGCATAAAATAATCAGGAATGGCTTTGGTCTCATTTGGTCTCATTATCTGTGGTCTCTGGAAGAAGATAAGATTTAAGGTAGGGATAAGCAAATGTACTTAAAAGTCTGTGTCATGCAGAGCACACCAGAAGGACTCAAGGATGGCTGCTAGGTATGAACTCAAACCATAGTTATACCTTGCAAAATTTCAAATTTTCAAGAAGCAACAACATTTGATTCTCAACATGTTAATCAGATAGTTGCTGAAAGCAGATTGGCAAAATTGGGCTCATTTCACTACGAGGAGGCCAATGATTTGTTTTTACTGAGTTATACAGACATTCATAATTTGGATATGCATTCTTGGCCTATTATACTGTATTTAGCACTTAATTAATAACTTATAAATTGTCATGATATACTACAGAATATTGTTGTGAATAGGAAATTCACTTTACAATGAAATAAATATGTTAATAGACAATTAGCCATGTAATTTCTGGTCATATAAGATATCTCATCTTTAAAAAAACACTTGGATTTTTGGAATTACAAAATGGCCTATTGAAATTACAATTAATAATTGCATTGGAGATAATATCTTGAGGATTTTGCACAAGAGTGTAAAGGAGCATGTTCTCTAAATTGACAGACAGTATGCGGCTTGAGGTAGTTCATATTTAATTGCTTCTACAGTCTCTAAAAGAAAGGAGAGAAGTTCAACAAAATGAGTGTGAGAAATCAAAATAAGAGGTAACCCAAAGAAAATATTGATCATCAGGATTAGCAACTAGATGAAAGAAAAATGCTATTACTCTTGAACATTGCTGAGGGCCTAATCTAGTTTTAATACTATTTACTATTTTGTTGCTAACAGTATTCTAACTACTGAATGAAACAGAGCCCAATTTTAATCCTAATGTGGGGAGAATAAAAGTGGCAAAATATTAAACATCAAAGTGACAAGACTTGACAAAGGAATTGAGTGAAAGGAATTGAGAATGAGTCAGTGGTTTATGGACTGAGCAATAGCAGCAATGTGGTAGCCAGTTGCTAAGCAAAAAGTCTTGGGAGAAGCAGGTTTGTAAGAAAAATCATATATTTTCTTAAAGTAATGTTATTATCTTCAGAGTTCTGGTATTTCTTGTAGAAGTGTTCTCCAAAGCAGATAAAAGTGAGAAAGAGATTATTTGGATTAGTTTTTCTATTTTATAGATTAATTCAGTTAACAAAGAACCTGTGTGTTTAAGGTGAATAGTGAAGGGAATAAAGCCAAAGGAGATTCTATCAGAAGAAATGAAGGAGATAGGGTAATGGATAGCTTTGTGAAATCAACTAATAAATATCAAGTCATAGAAACTACACAATAAATCTAAGGTAAATATCATTGCCCTTGCAGTATTGAGTTGTAGCTGAGTTTTAGAAAGTTTAATAACTTGGATAATACTTGGGTCTGCCTCTCAGCCAATAAATACTGAAGTTGGAATTTGAACTTTGAACAGTCTTTCTGACTGTTACGTAGTATCTCAACTGCTAAGGCATATTGTTTTTTCAAAAATTAGTAACATCAAGGGATTTTGGTTAAATATGGCAAATCAAATTCATATATGTTATATAATATATTATGTAAATATTGATATAGATGTCCATTCTCCTCATGAAACTAATAAACAAAAAAATTCAGAAGCCCATGTTTTGTATACATTAATTTTACATAAAATGTATACATTCATTAAACAAAAAGAAAAACAAATGGAAAATAGGGAAAGAAAAAATCTAAGAATATTATAATATAAACCAGAAGTTTAAGAAAAGGGCATATAGAAACTGATAGGAAACTATCAAACAAATAAATCAGTAAAATTTCTAGATCTGAATAACCTATCCTTTTGATTAAAAAAAAAAAAAAAGTCCTCCCGCACCAAATGCCTAGACATCTATGCTAAAGTAGTTCCATGAACTACATTATTAGGAATTTCAGAAACCTATATGCTTAATGAAGATCTGATGGGGTTTAGGATGTATGTGTGTAAATAGAACAAATAAGAACAATCAGTACACACAAGCCATTGCATTTTTTTTAACACTTGGAAGCACAAAGATCATGTAAAATAACTTTAACATTTTTGAGGGAAAATGATATAGAAACAGGATTTGTATAATCAGCCAAATTGTATTTCAAAAGTGAGGATAAAATGAAGGTCTTTTCAGTCAAGACCCAAAATTGTAGTTCCCCAGTACCACTTCTTGGAATCTGAAGAACTGTCTTGGGCCGCCTGGATAGCTCAGTCCATTAAGCCTCCAACTCTTGATTTTGCCTCAGGTCATGATCTCGGGGTCCAGGAACCAGCTCCACACCAGGCTCTGCACTGGGCATGGAGCCTGCTTGGATTTCTCTCTCTCCCACTCCCTCTGCTCCTCCCAGCCACCCCTGCCTCAAATATGCATGGTTGCTCTCATTCGTGTGCTCCATCTCAAAAAATTAAAAACACAAAACTATCTGTGACATCAAAATGAGGTAATAAATCAAGAAAAGTAGAATGCATGGTCTCCAGGAGGGAAGAAATAGGAGATGAATGAAACACTCCAAAATGGAGGCAAGAGAAATTCCAGAAAGACAGTAATGTAGCAGTCCTAGAATCAGGAGAATGTACAATTAGAGGTCTATCTCCAAGGAAGAATAAAAAATGAAACTGACAAATGTTATATTTGATACTGTTGCAAATAGATTTATATTTCAGCCAGTGAAGTGTGCACAAAATAAGAAAATGGGACAATATAAGCAATTAATATCCCCAGAAAGAAAGAGAGGCGGTATAATAAGGAAATTAGAGTATACTATGCTACATGTATCATTACTGAATTTGATATGTACATACACATATGTACACATATAAATAATAATAATAATAGTACAATGGTAGTGTAACAGAACTAACTTGAGTTCACTCCTTTCTGACTTACAGATAGCAGACCAGGTGGAGCTGTCACAAAAAAGAAACCTTATTTCAGGCAAATAAAGAAATCAAGGGAATTAACTTCCAAAGCTGTGACTCTCAGAGCAAGGGTGATTGGGTTCCTTTTATTTAAGGTCAAGGTGAATAGTCAGAAAAGGGAGTTTTGTCATTTTGCTTAGAGGCAGGTAGCCGGCTGTATTTGCATCTTAAGGAACATGCCCATTTATTGTACTAATATATTGTTAAAGAGGTTTGTGCTACTCTTTGGATGGAGACTTCAGCATTACAAGGAGGAACAGATAATAGTCCAGGGTCCACCTGTGGTGATGGGAGTCGGTGGTGGAGCTCAAACTGGTCTAGGCAGTCTGGAGGGTCAGCGTTCTTCTCTAGGTAGTTGTTACTGCTTAAGGGGGTAGTTTGGGTTTCCATCATTGGATGCTTTGCCCAGTGGGTCTTTTTACCTGAGTTAAAAGAAAACTGGAAGGAAGAACTTAAGGAAAATGTGGGACAAAGGTCAGGGGTACATGCAGGTGACACAGTAAAAGTCAGGTCTTGGGGTCAGTCGTGCGGGGTTTTGCTGGTGACAGTACATTGACAAAGAGAAGTGTATGTGAAAATTGGAGGCCAAGTGTATGAAAGCCATAGGAGGAAAGCCAAGAAAATTGTTTAAAATTGAAAGATAAATTATAGTAATATTTTTCAGGGAATTTCAGAGTAAAATAAGAAGGAGCTAAAATACTTGAGTGTTTTCTCTGGGGAATGATAATTAGCAAATTTGGGAAGAGATAAGCAAAGAGACTATTTTTCTTTGTTTATGATTACAATCTTTTTAGAACCGGCCTTTTAAAACTTGAAACATGCAGGGCACCTGGGTGGTTCAGTCAATTAAGCCTCTGCCTTTGGCTCAGGTCATGATCCCTGAGTCCCTGGATCTAACCCCACACTGGGCTCCAGGCTCAGCAGATTCTCCCTCTTCCCCTCCCCCTCCTCCCAGCTTGTTCTTTCTGTCCCTCTCTCTCTCTCAAATAAATAAATAAAATCTTTAAAAACTAAAGATAAACTCTGAACATGTAAAAAAATGAGAAATAAAGAGAGAAAATAGGAGGGAAAGATCTAGAGATAGCCCTTGTATTTTAAAAAGTAAGTAACAGACTTCAGAATGATTCAAAGCCTAGCAACTTCCAGCGTTGATGAAAAGATTTTTGTTGTTTTCCTGCCATTATCTTAAACAGTGATTTCAATATATTTCATGTAGTTCTACAATTATTATTTTAAGTGTTCCAATTGTCCTAACCTAGTTGATCATATTATTTCATGAGAACAAACCAAGTATGTCTCCTAAAAGAGTGTAATAAAATGTGTAGAACTCTTTTGTCCAGTTTCCTGATTATAAACACTTGCTTGTGTGATTGTATAAAAGTGTGACTGTGTTTGTGTGTGTGTGTAGAAATTCTCTGAAGATAGAAGGAAGAATAAGAGAATGAAACTGTGTATAGTTACTAATTTTGCTATTTTGATGTATGGTAAGGGACAGCCTATCTAGGGGAGGTAATATATGAAGTATTAATTAAAAGGTAGGTAATGTATTTGGAACTTAGTGTTATTTTATATTCCTTATTATTCCAAAGAAATGTATCTTACCACTTAAAAACTTTAAATATCATATGGTCTTCATTTTGCAAAATTTTGTATATTCAATGTCTGAGTATATTCAGAAGTTTGCACCTAAATACCATTTTTTCCCCAATGCTTTAAAACAAATTTGGATGCCAAACTGCCTGTTCATATCCAGTAGAGAAGAAACAGTTTCTTTTGAGAAATAGCCATATGATAGCAGAATTATGTTTCACAGATCTCACAGGGAAATTGCAGCTTTGTTGTCCAAACAATTCCAAAAATCTATTATTTTCTGACAGACCATATTAATATATTTGGAAATCCAGCTGTTTGTTTACTTACAATCTCCATATTGTTTTACTTAGTAAGCCCTCTTTATGTCCCTACCCTTTAGGAACACATTCCCATTTCACATAATTGCAGACATGGGGTTTTAAAACCATGGGGAACCAAAAAAGATAAATGGATGGCAAATAAGCATATGAAAAGATGCTCCACTCAAAAGACATGAAGGAAACTTAAATGGGTTTCACTAAGTGAAAGAAGCTAATCTGAAAGGGCTCTATGATTCCATACTGTATGATTCCAACTATGTAACATTATAAAAAAGCCAACACTATGGCGACAGTAGAAAGATCAATAGTTAGCAGGGGGTAGAGGGAAGATAGGGATGAATGGGAAGAGCACAAAGAGTTTTTAGTGCAGTGACACTATTCTCCATGATACTACAATGGTGGATACATATTGTTACTCATTTGTCCAAACCCATGGAATGCACAAAACTGAGAGTGAACCATAAAGTAATGATAGAGTTTTGGTGATTATGAAGTTTCTACATAGACACTACAATCCTAAAAAATGTTGCATTCTTGGGAATAATACTGATGATGGGGAGACTGTGTGTGAAGGTGGACAGTATATAAGAGCTTTCTGAAAAAACTGCTCTAAATAATAGTCTATTTAAAAAGAAAACAAAAACCAAAACATTAGGGGTGCATGAAACAGTTGAATAGATTTTAAATGTTCTATTTATTAATCTGAATAATGAGTACAAATGTGTTTGTAGTCATTCTATATAATTTATATGCAATATTTAGATATGCTATTTGAAATCTTTTATGGCATATATTAAGTTTTACAAAGACTAAGAAAATTTTTTGCTTGTTTTCAGTATTGATAGTTGTGTTTTGTATACTGGCCTAAAAATAATTTCTATAGCACCCTTTGTGAATTAAAGAAAAACTGATTAGAAATCAAGTACAAATTCATCTTAATAGCTCAAGTTTAAGTAATAGAGTTGCTTTCAGAATTTAAAATGAAGTTACCTGGAGATAGAAAAACATGCAATTCCTTGTCACCAGCTGTTTTCAAACTATAGTGTTTTTAAGTGGCTGTAATACTTTATTGTCTCCCAACTTCAGATGTGCCCTTTATGTTGTTAATATTATGTCTGTCTTTAAAGTTTCTACTCTAAAATAAAAATGCTTTCAAGGAGTGTGGTTTCTACAGTGCAACATACCTTGCCAATATATTTAATGACATTCAAGTATATAAAACCCTGTTTACTAACAGACAGAAATGAAACTTAGTAGTTGATGTTTGAAAGCATTAATGTAAATGAGGAAAAAATTCTCCAAAATCACTGAAAATATTATGCCACTTTGTTGAAACTAATCAAAAATCTCCAAAGAAACAGGCAATCATCAACCACATGTTATGATAAAAATGATGAACTACAAAATTGAGATTTTTATTTCAATGGAAAGTTAATTTAGGGATTTTGTAAATATTATTAAGGTATTCCAATCTTATATGGAAATATAACAGTTAAATGGGATGAGTATTTAATTTGATACAGTGTTAACTAGTTGGCCTTCAGGTTCCAAGTAAGATTATTTCTAGGATTGTGTGTGGAATGTTTGAAACAGTTATAAAGTTTACAAAAGTGAAAAAAATGCCATTTTATTTGTAATATTGTAGGTCTTCATCTTTATTCTTCTATAAATCTTCCAATGCCAAACACTACCATAAAATTTAACAAAGGTACTTTGAAACCTATATATGTTATCAGAAATACTAGTATTTCAAATGGATCCCATTTCAAGGTAGATAAAGTACCATTTGGTGAATCCAAAAATTGTTAAGCTTTGTAATGCACTTTTATTGAAGCTATCATTCCCAGATTAGAATGATTATATGTACCAATATTTTCCTTTAATACAATATTTTATATGAATAAAATAAAAATAGTTTTAGCTTTAAAATAACTAAGCATACTATCAAAGTTATTATCTTATGATACAATATCTCCTCTAGTTTGATTTATAAAAGCTATTCAAAATTTTCTTCTTCATTCCAATGACAAAACTGTAATATTATCAGTGGTTATATTGGCTATAAATACATTAACTTTGAATTAAGAACTCTTAATAAAATTGCATTTTTTTCTTTTATTTTACAATATAAATTAGGAAATTCTAGTAATAAATGGAAGGAGCTATTCATTTCATCTATGTGTAAATTGTGTAATAATTATCTATTGTGCAAATTTGTGACTGCTTCCAGTTATTACCTTCCTTATCAGTGAGGAGATAACTTACTCATCTTTGCCCTACCACTAGGAATTCTCTAGCATTTTCCTTTGACTTTGAATTAAAATGATATTGGTATTTTAAGACATAGAAAAATTTTAACCCAGGTATTAAGGATTTTGTAAAGGCCAAGGGTAGGCAGCTCCAAGATGGCCCATGTTGGCATGAACATTATTTTGAGTTAAAAACAATCAAAACCCAGCAGATTCAGTAAAAGTTCTTTACTTCTCTCTCTCAATTACCTATTTGTACCAGGAAGACAGCTATTAACAGTTTCCTCTTTACCTAACAAGCTTACCTCTATAATATGGCAATCTTTGTTTTCCAAACATCTCCTTTCACCTTCCTGTTAGTGGTCTTTCTTCCTTTTGTATTCTCAAACCCCTACCCCTCTCCTTAGCTCATATAAACATCATGTTGTGTGACTGTCTTTGGAATTCCCATATCTGTGTGGATCCCCAGCACCCACAGGCTATTACATTTTACTTTCTCCTGTTAATCTGTCTCCTGTCAATTTGATTCTTAGTCCAACTAGAAAGACCTGGAAAGGTAGAGGGAATTCTTCCTCTTTTTATAGCAATTGCCAAATTTTCTCCAGAAAATTATTTCAAATTAACATTACAATCAAGAGTTACCTGTTCTCACAATTGCAACAATAATAAGTATTGCAAAGTACAACAACTAAAAAAACCAAACACCTGATACCATTTCTAATGAACATAAGAAAGGAAGAAGAAGAAAAAGAGGAGAAAAGTAGGGAGAGGAAGAAAGGCTAATAAATAAATCTGACATTCTAAAAATAATTAATTTTTTTCTTTTTTTTAATAGTTTATCTATTTATTTGACACAGAGAGAGATCACAAGTAGGCAGAGAGGCAGGCAGAGAGAGAAGGGGAAGCAGGCTCCCCGCTGAGCAGAGAGCCCGATGTGGGGCTTGATCCCAAGAATCTGAGATCATGACCTGAGCTGAAGACAGAGGCTTTAACCCACTGAGCCACCCAGGCGCCCCTAAAAATAACTAATTTTTTAATGCTCAGAAAATACAACTTGTTTCTTATGATAACTATGTAGTTAGTTACTAGGTAAGTTATTTAATTTGTGACATTTCCTCTCAAATGTAACTTCGTGTTTTCAAATGCCTGGTACATGAGGCACTCAATAAATACATGTTAGATGGATAAATAAATGCATTTGTTCACCATTTTTCTATAAAATATTATATTTTGTTTACCATGCGATTTTGTTTTAAAATTTTTAAATGTCCACATCATCTTCAAAAAAATACCAAGCCACTTATACTGTCCTTATAGTTATGTCTTTCAAAGAATTTTAATTAGGTATTGCATTTTCTGGCAATAGGGCTTCAACTTTAACTAATGTTTTTGAAACACACAGAAAGCAAAGAAAAGTCATATTAGATGGTGAGAGAGATATTCAAATAAGTATAAAGCAGGAATGTGACATCCTTAACATTGAATATAAGGGAGGAGGGGCATCTGGCTGGCTTAGTCCACAGAGCATGTGACTTTTGATTTTAGGGTTGTGAGTTCAAGTCCAATATTGAGCATAGAACTTACATTAAAAGAAAACGAAAACGAAAAAAATGTGAAGGGAGCACATTTTCATATATGTTGTGCAAAACAAATAAGGAATTAATTAATCCTAATAAAGCAGTTCTATCAGTTATAGCTCTTGTAGGGAAAAGTGATGGTCATACTTATAATATCCATGGGCTCTGTACTAAGTATTTTACATGATTACATTTTCTTAGTTATATCTATCACAACCTTAAAACCTAGCTATTATTGTTATTATTACAGATGAGAAAACTGAGCCTCAGAAATCTGAAGCACTAGGAACTTTAAGTAGCAGTATTACAAACCAGATTGGATTTTAAAAGGAGAGGGTTCATTAAAATATACTTCTGCTAATAAATAAAATACTAAAATATTTGGTAGAAATTGACATGTTCATCTTTGAATCCTACACACACACACACACACACACACCCTAGATACTGTTTTTAGTCACATTAGCATGTTTAATCACAGTGATAGCCATGTTTTTTCAGCTTCACTGGGTATCAGAATCATCAGGTTAGTAAAGAACAGATTTCCAGGTACTCCCAGAGTTTCTGATTCAGTAGGTCGGAATGGGGATTGAGGATTTTCATGCATAACAAGTGCCTAGCTGATGCTGATGTGCTACACTATGAAGAGCACTAATCCCGAGGTATAATCCCTATACAAGGTGCTCTTTTGGTGGGTAATAATACAGAGGTGATTTCTACTATCTCAGAGGAACAAGCTTTGTCTTTGCATTTCATGCAGGCTAATGGACAGAATGTTTACCACTGCTGTTAGACACATGGGAAAGCATTGCTGATTGAGTAGAGACAGAGGCAGAGTGGAAATAATTTATTCCCTAGAGAATTTAACTGTTTCTAGATTCTCTGAGACTTTCTGAGATTGTCAAAGGGTTATAAAATCATTCTTATACATACTTCTCTTCCAACATAGGTGCACTACATTTTCCCAAATTAAATATGTGATGGTGGGTGCAGAAGAGAGATGAGAGTTATCAATTCCAGGTGACTTGGGCTTTCAGCTGCTTTTCCAAAGAGAGCAGGAGGCATCCCAGAAATCCATTTGTGACATGCAAAAACTTCAATCGCTTCAGCTGAGGGTGAAATAAGAGTGCTCGAAATATATATGGGAGGCATTCCCAGCCTTTACCGAATGTAGAGCATTTCTGTTTCGAAGACTAAGAGAAAGTCGCAGGACAGATGAAGATCTCTAAAGGCACAGAAAGCTGAGAAGGGGCTTAGAGAACAAGGAAAACTCCTCTGTGACCCAAAAGGCTGCAGCTGGGCTATAGGAGAGACGAGAGAGAGAGAGAGAGAGAGAAAGAGAGAGAGAGAGAGAGAGAGAGAATAGGATAAGCTGAGGACTTAGCTTTAAAAAAAGCACAGAGATCTTAGGGATCATGCAAAAATGTAGGTTCCAAACTTTTCTGAAGGAAATGTTCTGATTCCTCCTCAAACCATTTGAAGGCGTGGAGCAAATGAAATCAGAGTTGCATAAAAAGCCTAAATACAACTCAAACACACATCATATTTACTCAACACCTTACATCAGTAACGTGTCAAAAGAAGAGGCATGCTCTTTTCTGAAGGTAAATAGAGAGCAAAAGAAGTAGAAGAAATATTTGAGAATATTTGAGAAAAATCAAAGAATTTGAATATTAAAAAATGAAAAGCATCCACCCATAGATTCAGAAAGCTCAATCCTTTAACATACTTTTGTGTACTATGCCTTAGTAGCCAAAGCCAAAATATTAGGGCATTTCCTAACATATTGCATTGCTCATCACTTGATGTGTATATATAATCCTTAGTATATATTTGTCAATCAAAATATAGAATGTTTCCAAAATTGTATTATCCCAGCGCTATCAAATATTTAGTTGGTTCAATAAATTGAGACAAGTTGATTACTATTGTAAATATGGACCCTTAGAGCTGAGAAACAAACCTCAGTTGTCATGCATTCTGTGTTCAAAATCACGATTCACTGTATGTTTCTAATTGAAACAAAGTTCCCTATCTCCCAGGCTCATGTTATATATAAAAATCTCTCCAGAAGTACAATGTTTGGCCAATTAAACTATAAACCATAATAAGTCAACAACTTGAGTTATCACATCAGCAATTCTTCTATGAATTAAAAGAACAGAATTTAGAGATTTTTTTAGAGAGAAATATTAGATTTGGAATCTAATATTTATGTTTTAAAGCATAGTAGCTAAAGAGGTTTCAAACAGCCACAGTTAATTAATTCAGTTCAATAAAATATACATACATGCCTACACACACAGAGATGCACACACATACATATACAATTATACTCAAAGAATGCTGACCAAACCAAGCATCTAGACAAATTTAAGCAAAATTCTAGTTAGCTTTCCAAGACTACTAACGAGTATAAATTTCTGGTGGGTAGGTAGGTATTAAATGCAAAGTAAAGTGAGATTTTTTTTTCGTTTTATTGTTAGTACTGTCATGTTAGCCCAAATCAAAAAGTCTGCACTGCAGTGAAAAAATACAGCTACCCATTTTTTAATTGACAGTAGGAAAAAAAAAATTCTTTTTTAAATTAATTTTTAAGTTGTTTAAATGAGAAAACCAAAATAATCTATGACCAGGTTACAAAAATTTTTAAAAAGTTTTCATTTTCCATGCCAAAATAATATACAGATTTATGATTTTCTGACAGAAATTTTAATTATTTATTCCCAATGACATCACTTCAAAATATTATTGAATCTTTTGTTTAAATTCCAGTTGTGTCTTTTAACATTTATCAAGTGCACCAAGAATCACAGGATGTGCAACTAGCTCAGGGTTTTATCCAAAGTTATTGAGTCCCTAATTGTGGTCTCTGTGTTGTCAGGAAAAGGAGGGGAGTATGTGTCATTTACATGTTAAGGATGGCTGAACGCAATGGGATTTTGTGTATGAACATGCGTCAAATTATATTTCAAATGCTCTGTCATCAGCAAAATTTCTGGTGAATTTTATAAGCACTTAATGTGTCTCATTACCAGAGAAGGCAGTAAAGATTTATGCTTTTGAGTTTCAGGAAAGGTAATTAAAGGTTCCCTAATAAGGAAGAAAGATTCATAAAATAAATAAGCAATAACATTATACTTTTTGATGTTCTTCATGTGGGAATTGCTCACAAAGTTATTCAGTAGGCTCAATTTAAAAGCACTTATTTTGGAGTCCTTACACGGAGGAAACTCCCATGCATTGAAAGAGTGGTTGTCCATTTAAAGAGGATTTAAGACCAAATAGAGGCTTTTAAAAAAAATTATTTGTTTATTTGTTTGTTTGTTTGTTTTTACTTGCTTAGAGCCTGCGTTTCTTTTATCTGATTCAGAATAAACTTAGCCATGAAATGCTTAGGAATGGCATTCACAGAAATCAGTTTCCACAAAAATTGACAAAAACAAAATCGTTAATTATTTTCCTAATTTGTGAACTGTATTTATTAATAAAGTGATAGAACATTAAGCTAATATTCTGCCATGCTGTCCAATAAAGTGGACTCTAGACATGTTATTTCAATTAATATTTATCTAAATTTAATAAAAATAAGAATTGAGTTTTTCTGTCCACTAGTCACATTTCAAGTGCCGAGGATTTACATGTAGCTAAGAACTACCATATTGAACAGTGCAATAATAAAACATTTCCATCATTTCAGAAGTGTAGAGTGACTTATCTTAGATTAATCAGTATGTAGTGATGACAAGCAGCTGATAGGGCTTTTCCACTATGTTTTCAAAAAATATATACCGATAAATGTATGTCTTATCATATATTGGATATTTTCATTTTTTTGCAGAGAATTTATTACATATTTTAGACATATACTTGTAAGTAACTGGATTTTTTATTAACTTAATTTTATAGCAAGCAGCCCAGGAAAATTTCTAAATTTAATAGAAGTGTGCTCTTTTCTGATTTTTTCTTATTGACAGTATGATTATTTTAAATGTTTGCTTTCTTGCTACTTTTAAACATTGATTGATCTTATTTATAATTTTTAATATTTTCCATGGTAGGGTTTTTTTTTGCATCATTAATTTACTGTACTTAGATTTAAGTTAGGTCAAGAAATATATTACTAAAAATCACAAAAGTTTGATTTTCTGTTTCAAAATGGAGTGAGTATACAAGATATTCTACAGAAATAAAAAATAATTATTATAAGGCTTAACATTAACCAGATTCTACACCTTCAAGATTCTAAAGAATCATAGATATTTTTATTTTAGTATAGTTATATTTCTTATGAAACAAATTAATATGAAATAGAAAGTATGGAAGGGAAAACAACAAAGAGGTACAATAAGGGTCATAAGACACAATTTAGATATGAGTTAAGTGCAATTTAGATGCAATCTCATTGACTCATTTCCTTAACATATGCTTAGTCTGTTATATTATTCTGTGTATTTTTCTTCCACGAAAATGCCTCTCATTCTAACATTTAGTCCAGGAGGCTGCCCTTTTGAAGCTATAATCTGAATAAACAGCAGTGACCTATGTGAACAGTTACCCTGTGGAACCTAATTGGCCACACTTATAAAGCTTAGCTTTGCATTTCCTTTTCTGAGGTATATGTTGACATTTTCATGCAAAGGGAGAATGATTAAGTCCAGTAATAAAAAGGACAGTTTGATAGTACAGAAGATAATGGTCTTCTGGCATTTGCTTCAAAACATCTAGTAGCATTCATTGAGTGTTAAAGAGATCTCCTTCTTGGAAGAGTATATATAACATTTGTTTATTTGTAAGACATTTAAAGAGTTCTGCTATGTGAAGGAATTGCAGTAGACTTTCCAACACAACGAGACTGGTATATTGCTCATGCATTAGGGATGAGTGGAAATGTTTTGTTTTGATGATTATCAAGTGACAGTAAAGATGAGTACATGATTTCATCAGGTTTTTCAACTTCAGCACTATTTAAATTTTGAACCAGATAAGTCTTTATTTTCAGGGATTGTCTTGTGCATCGTAAGACAATAGTATCATTGTCTTCTACCCCCTAGATGCCAGTAGCATTCTCAGTGAAAACTAAAAATGTCAGTAGATTTTCCAAAGTCCCCTTTTGGGTTGAAGGATTTAAAACTGCCTCCAGTTGATAACTACTGGACTAGATCACCAGTTATCGATAAGTACCAGGATGAAGATTTTCACAAAACTGTTCATAGTGATCATCTTATAGTCTGACAGATGAGATGGAAATTGCTCCTCTCAGGATTTCAGTGGATAAGTGATTTCAGTGATAAGGCAGAAATCAAGTCACTATAGGCAATAATAGAGAAATGGGAATCAGAAATTGGAGACAATAAATGAGATCCTGTATGCCAAGATACTTGGTTATGAAGGGGATTCATCTGAAGGACTTTGTGGAGTGACAATGAAGGATCCAATGGAGTGAATATCATGCAGAGAATCAGTGATACAGACCTGAACCTCAGACTCAGTTCTGGCTTGACTGTTCACGTTATGGTAGCATTAGTGTATTGTGATAAGTTAGCCACAGTACATGGCACTTTTACTTATGCTAGCTCTTTTAAAACTTTAAATTAAAATTTATAGTCAATTAAGACAATTCTGGGACATTCCACAAAATATCTGACCAGACTCTTCAAATTTTCCAGAGTCCTAAAAGATAAGGAGAGACTGATCAATTGCCCCATACTGGAGGGTACCAAGGAGATATTTAAATTAGATGTAGTGAGGGATCCCAGATAGGATTCTGGAGCAGAAAAAGAATTTACTAGAGAGACATCTTCTAGAGTCCAAATGCTTGATGTACTTTAGTAGTAATAGCACTGTATCAAGGTTCATATTTTAGTTTTGATTAATATTTTGTCTAAATACAGATAATTTGTCTTTTTTAAAAATATGTGTTTATCTTTTATTATGGACCACAGTTATGGTTCAACCAGCCAGTATTTTTCTTTTTTATTATGAGTTTCAGATTCTCTTAGAAAGGACCTTGAAAGTAAGATACTCTTTTTTTTTTTTTTTTAAGATTTTACTTATTTATTTGACAGAGAGAGAGAGAGAGATCACAAGTAGGCAGAGAGGCAGGCAGAGAGAGAGAGGGGGAAGCAGACTCCCCGCTCAGCAGAGAGCCCAATGCGGGGCTCGATCCCAAGACCCTGAGATCATGACCTGAGCTGAAGGCAGAGGCTTAACACACTGAGCCACCCAGGCACCCCAGTAAGATACTTTTTAACACAATTCTGTTCTAATGTTTGTATTTTTAAATAATTTTCATATGTTATATATATTTTATTTCAGTGGAGAATCAATGGTAATTTTAATATTTATTTTATATATCCTTTTCAAGTCTGTTAAAAATGCTACTTGCATTATAAATAAATTTTCAATATATGCAGGACCATTTTTGAACTTTACTCTTTATTAACTTATTTTTATAATATACTTTGTTTTAAAATAAATCTGAAAAATATTATGACAAACTCTTTAACTTATTGTTTTTGTAACAAAAATTGTCTTTATTACTCTTTGTTCATTTAATCTTCCTGATAAACTTCAGATTTAATTTATCATGTTACCAAAAACATTTGTACATTAACATTAACTTGAAGATCTAAGTTCACTTAAAAGGATTGAAATCTCTGACATGTTTGTTTATTTTTATATTATCTCTCAGAAAAAATATAATTCTCAATTTTTTTAGTTCTTTAAGGTTATATTTTACATCTGATTGTCTTTGCATATCAAAAACAATTCATGTTTTTATGTTGAAAGTGGTATTTTTTAAGACTATATTAATTAGTTCACCTAATTACATAAAAAGTTATTGACTTTCGTATACTAATCAGATACCTAACTGAATCCCTTTTAACATAAAATCATGTTTCAATTAATTCTCTGTGGTTTTCCAGATAATGAATCTTATCATCTATAAATAATGATGGCACTTAAAATCTAAGTTGCACTTACCACATGCTAGACACTCTTGAAAATTTTATAAATATTTGTTATGTAATATAGATTTGTAGTTTATTTTCTTGTCTCATTGTACTGTTTTATATACCTTAAAATAATATTGAAAAGCAACACTGACAATCTTTTTTTAATTATTTTTTTCATTCAACTATAATTAACATACAGTGTTGTATTAGTTTCAGGTATACAATATAATAATTCAGTAATTCTATATATCACTCAGTACTCATCAAGATAAGTATACTCTTAATCTTCTTTATCTCTTTTACCCATCTTCACACCCACCTCCCCTATGACAACCACCAGTTTGTTCTCTGTATGTAAGAGCTTGGTTTTTTGTTTGCCTCTTTTTTTTTTTTTTTTTTTTTTTTTTTTGGTCTCTTTTTAACTTGTTTGCTCCTTTGTATTATTTATTAAGTTCCACGTGTGAGTGGTATTTGTCTCTCTCTGACTGACATTTTATTTAGCATTATAACCTCTAGGTCCATCCATGTTGTTGTAATGGCAAGATTTCATTCTTTTTTATGGCTAATATTCCATTTTATATATGCACCACATCTTCTTTATCCATTCATCTATCAATGGACCCTTGGATTCATCCCATATCTTGGCTATCGTGAATAATGCACTAAACATAGGGATGGCTATGTCTTTCTGATTTAGTCTTTTCATTTTATTTGGGTAAGTACCCAAAATCAATGTTGTCCATATCTTGCTTGTCCTCATCTTTAGGAATTCTAGCATATTTTTTCCCTATTTACTGTATACATGAACCTTAAAATTGGGCCAAGATATTTATGAATTTATCATGTCACTGAGCCTACCCAGTTTTAATTGCACTTCAGTGAGTTTCCTATAGCAAATGAAATTGGAAATAAAAGTCCCTTGCGTATAAAGATTAAATTTATGTCACTTCTCCTTAGCAAAGTGCTAATATTCAACATATACAACTTCTGTAAATTTATGGAATTTTATGAGTTAATTTAAGTATCAAAAAGTATAGTATATATAGAAAAGAATAAATATATTCTCAAACTTAAATGGGCATTTTTGATGGCCAAAGATAACTATTTTTCATTTTCCAGAGAAAGTTAATTTGATAAAAGAAAATTAAAGGCATAGTGACATTGGGTATAGTTTCTCTTTATTTCTTGAAAATGACAGATTTTGTGCTAAATGTCCCGAAAATACATGTAAAGTCCTAATTTTCCTCACTTGTTATGGTTGCCAAACAAAGGCTATAATATGTGTAATGAAACACTATTTTGAGGCTAATTTTCAGGGTTGAAATTCAAGTACAACAAATCAAAGCCTTAGCTTTGCTAGCATTTTCTTTTCTGCTACTGCAGAAGATACATATTCCCCAAGTGTCTAATATCCTGGGATATATAACTGAAGCAATCACACCCTTGTCAAAACATTTAGTACTCAGGTTATAGACCCATGTGTACTGCCTGATTTGTGAAGCACTTTCTTAAATTCTTAATGACTTTCTCTGTAGGAAGATCTTCAGGTTTTAACTTAAGTATAAACTTCCAGACCCAATATTTGGAACTCTCCGTTTAAGATATACTTTGGATATGGTATCTTTAAGCTACTTTCTTATAAGTTGGGTATTTTTCTTCTCTAAGTATTAGGTGAAGAGCCAATTCAAACCTTTTGGCTGTAGTTCTGTTTGGCAGATGTGGCTCTCTTTGGATTTAAGAAATCTTAGAAAGTCAGGAATAAAAGTGAAAAAAAAAGTCTTGGAAGCATGTTGAAGAAAACTATTAACTTTTATTATTTAATTTGATCATGACAGAACACATTTGTAAAATTAAACTTCATACATCACAAACTCTCCTATAAAATATTGAACAATATATTTAAATAAAGTTTGGAGAAAAACAAACTATTTTATTGGTGTATAAATTCAGAGAGAAAGAAGTATTAGAGCATTCGAGGGCTCTGGTTTTTGGAGGATAGGGTCAGATAACGAATTAATTTGTAATTTCTTAGATTCCACTAATATAATATGGTAAAATTAAACAGAGGATGTGATTTTCAAACTGAAATCAGAACAAACAGAATGAGGAAAAACTTTATGCAAATGAGGGAGAATATGAATAAACAAATGGGATGAATGGAGTGTATAAAATAAGATATACTTTGAAATATATCATGAGCTATCAATAATCACTATAAATACGAAACTCCCTATAAAGCTACAAATAATATGACTTGTTATAAGGATGCCTGGTTGCCTCAATTGGTTTAGTGTCTGTCTTTGGCTCAGGTCATCACCCCAGGGTCCTGCTTTTCCCTTTCCCGCTGGCTGCTTTCCCCTGCTTGTGTTCTCTCTCTCTCTCTCTGACCAATAAATAAATTAAATCTTAAAAAAAAAATGACTTGTTATAAAAACAAAAATATCAGATATAGTAGAGTTTAATTCAAAAAGCATTCTTAAAAATAAGGAAAGGTACAATATTAAGACTTTTAATTCCTCTTGTGTCTTCATGAGATTGATTTATAAAAACTCAAATGCATTTTGATATACCAGCAGCATACAGTTAGTGCACTTGAAAGCACAATAAAGCACCAACCAAATATTGTTTTAACGGATTCCTTAGCGTTCCTGGAAACATTCTGTCTCTCAACTAATAAAATGATATTTACCAGATCATTTTTTCTAGGTACTTTGCCATTTTCCTACAAATCTGTTAAAGTTAAACATTATTTTTATTATTATATGTATCGTTTTAATAAGTATATTATTCTGTGATTATAATTATAAATAAATTGATTATATGTATGTTATAAATAAGCAGAATAATTGACATATCCAGTGACTTTCCCCCTGGCTAATAACCTCTTCATTCTTTGTTATCTTTGATTTATCATTTTCCTTGAATAATTATTGTAGTCCAGCCACAATTTCACTGATCTGATTTTTTGATTATGCCATTTGTACTCTTTCAATGGCTTTTTGTAGCAGGGAAATATTCTCATATTCCTGTTCACGGGGCCCTTCACTGTCCACTGCCTACCTCTCTAACTTCATCCGGAACCCCCTTCATTCATTGCACTCCCACATAACAGGGCTACTTTGAAGTATTTCAACAATCTACTTTCCTTTTAACAGTTCCTTTACAACTTGGTTTTATCACATCCTTTATCCTCTTCTTTAAAGAAAATCAAATAATGACCCAAAGATACATAGTAAGAACTAAGAACTGGAGCTAGAAACTAGTAGAATCTGTCACTAAATTCCTGAATCATGTTACAAGGAAAATAACCATTTTTGGTTTTGTTTTATAACAGAGTAACTCTAAAATAACACATGAAGAGGAAAGGTGAACAATGGGTTCTTAGGTCATTCCTCTGAACCATCTTTGGACAGGACTCTTAGTCAATCTCTGTGACAATATTAACTAAAAAAACTTGTTAGGAATTTTCAGGTCCAAGTTGTAAGATTTGGGCCAAAAACTACCTATAGGATTAACTGCCTTTATCTATTATGAAGATCCAGTAGTAAGTATCCAGCATTTAGGAGAGGCAGCTAATCTAGAGAATAGGCCCAGGCTGCTGTGTCTGAGGGCTATGTGATTTACAAGATATCAAAGTGGGAAGAACCAATACTGATGGCTTCCATGGTCTGAGGTTGTCCATGCACATTCAAGCCTCTCATGACTGTACATGTCTTCAGGCCATCAGAATTCTGCCTGGAATCCAGTAGATGTGTGTGATGCTGTTGCCGTGTTTGCTATTTTGTTTCCTGCCCTGTATACTTTCTGATAACTAAGTAAACTTGATATTGGTTGAAGCTTCTCGTGAAGATTTTTCTCTTAAGTTGTCTGCTATTACCTAAGAGTTGCTGCTCCTATAAGATGATAGTATGTTAAAAACTACCCAACCCAGATGACACTAAAATAATCCTACTCAAATTTCAGTGAAGCTCTGTTTCATTTTATCCTTATATGACCTGATACAATTTGTAAACAACTTTTTCTCCAGATTATACTAGTCTCTACACTGAGTTCTCCAATACAGTAGGCACTAGGTAAAATATGATGTATCCAAAGGAATGCAAACGTTGATATCTTTTGATCTTATACTATACATTAAGATGTTTAATAAATATTTCTAAATGATTTTCTAGTTGTATCCTCCCATGCTTATACTGTGGTCATATCAGGGGACATTTGTCAGAAATTCAATATAATAAGAACAAACAGTGGCCTTTATTTCCCTCAGACAGAGAAGATTAAATTACATCTATGTTGAAATTTTGATAAATACTATATATTTAGATGTTTATTTAACTGGTGATGTGTGAAGAATGTATTTCATTAATTTTTCATTTCGTCAGTTTTGGTGGGCCAGTCATATAAATTCTCATTTTGTTATTTTATTCATATTCAACAAAGAAAATATATTTGAGGGATATAGACCTATGTAGCAAACTCTCTTTAAAGTAAGAAACTGATAACCATAAAATTTAAAATAGCAGTTACCTCTGTGGAAGAGGCAGTGATACAATAAGAAGGAGCAGTCAGAAAACTTCAAAGTAACACTGCTGTTCTGGCTCTTAATTAGGGTGACTAGGTCGTGGCTGAATTATTATGCTTAATAGTATTCACATGTGATTTTGATTATATAATTACATTTGAGAAGTGTAACTGGGAAAGTCCTTGGGACAAGATAATTGTCTATGCGTATGAAATGTAAAATAACAGGAAAATTACAATGTGTCTTAAGTAAAAATTTCTTTTGACTCATTGCTTTAAGAAGCCTAATCTAAGTCATTCTGTGAAAAAAAAAAAAATTCCCCAAAATGTAAAAATGGTCGGTGCTGTATATTTAACTTATATATAACTTATAATGTATAGAAAATTTGTGTTTAGTTTCATATATATTTTATCATCAATACTAATGTTTTGTGATAGCAATTGAATTTGTAGAGATGAAATCCACAGATAACATTAAATAGTAAGTCAAGACTTACAACACCGCAAGCTATATTATTCTAACTTGGCATAGTGTATTTTTATTTATTGCTATTCTAAGATTTAATGGCTTAAAATAACACACATTTATTATCTCAAAGTTCCTGTGGTTCAGGAATCTGGGCATGATTTAGCTGGGTCTTCTGCTTCACATTTCTCACAAAGTTGTAATCTGTGTCAGCCTAGGATCTGTAGTCTCATCCAAAGCTTCAAATAGGGAAAGATCTCCTTCTAAACCACCTAGTTATTGTTGACAGCTTTCAGATCCTTGTCGGTTTTTGGCCGGTGGCTGTCTGCAGTTTCTCGTAACATGATCTCTCAAATGTGACAATTTACTTCATCAAAGCTATACACTGAGAAGTAGAGCTTGAAAGATGGAAGTTGTAAACTTTTGTAACCTAATCATGGAAGTGACCTATAACTTTGCCATGTTCTATCAGTTCATTACCATTTAGGGGAACAAAATTGTACAGTCCATCAATACTAGATGGCAGTGGTCATTGTGAGGTATAACAGAAGTGTATCTAGCACATATAGAAGGCACAGATTAATTAACTTAAGTAACTTGGGTGCTTGGAATAAATCAGTAATAAATATATCTAGTTGGAAAGGTGTGGTGTGTGTTTGAATATGAGAATAAGGCATGCCAACTCACTGCACATTTGCAGCTACAAGCCTACTGAGATTGAAGGCATAACTTTCCTGTATGGTAGCATTTTACACAATTAAATTTAATTCATCTGACTAATTTCCTCTCAGGCAGAGAGTCAGACACTGGAAAGACTTGGTTTGAATTATAGTCATTTAAGTAGTAAAGGTAATTACATCTAGTAGGATGCTGAATATTTCATAGGCTTTCATCAAATGTTATGGTTTTTAATATCAATGTAAATAATCAGACCACTCAAAAATGTCTTCAAATATCTCAACCTCAAGTATTAGCAATAAAAATTACTATTTATATTTACTCTATGAAACATTAAAATATTATTATTAAAATAGTTATATATTATTATTATAACATCAAAATATATAGCACAAATCTATTTTAAAAGTAAAAGACGTGAATTTTATTTTATTTTATTTTTTTTTTAAAGATTTTATTTATTTATTTGACAGACAGAGATCACAAGTAGGCAAGAGAGGCAAGCAGAGAGAGGAGGAAGCAGGCTCCCTGCTGAGCAGAGAGCCCGATGTGGGGCTCGATCCCAGGACTCTGGGATCATGACCTGAGCCGAAGACAGAGGCCTTAACCCACTGAGCCACCCAGGCACCCCAAGACGTGAATTTTAAATCAAAATAACAACTCAGGGGCACCTGGGTGGCTCAGTGGGTTAAAGCCTCTGCCTTCAGCTCAGGTCATGATCTCAGGGTCCTGGGATCGAGCCCCACATCGGGCTTTCTGCTCAGCAGGGAACCTGCTTCCCTCTCTCTCTCTGCCTGCCTCTGTGCCTACTTGTGATCTCTGTCTGTCAAATAAATAAATAAAATCTAAAAAAAAAAAAAACAACTCAGCAGGTAAGTGTATATAGTAAGGAAATGAGAGGTATGTGACTTCTGTGGCAATCACCAATACATCTTTAGAGTATCCTCATGATTAAAACTTTGCCAAACCACTTAAATTTATAGGGAAGATACCAAGGAGACTTGGAACACAGTTAACTATTTAAACTTCATGACAGCTTTATAAGAGAGATACTCATAATTAATCCCATAATAAGGATTATGAAGTATTCACAAAGAAATTCATTAACTTGATTAAGGTTCATGAATGTTGACAAATACTAGGGCCATGTTTTCAGCCTAAGTGGCTTGGTTTCAGAATCTGTGCTCTTAACCCAAAGCTGGCTTTTTTTTAGAAAATAATCTTAGTACACATAACTCCCTTATGAAAAACCAATTAATAAAACCAATTAATAATAACAACTATATATTTGAGAAATCATATAATTAAAAATCAAATTGACATGCAAAAGTATACAATTACAAAGCTGTCCATCTCCAGCCATTTCTAATTATTACTTCTATATTTAAAAAGAACATGTCATTATCTGTGAACTGTAATCCCTGATTCCCCATTGATTCCTTGAAACGCTTTCGGTTTTACATTACCTGAATCATTAATAAATGATGCTAAATGTAAGCAGACTATTTTATCTCCAATGATGTAATGATGTTTGAACTCACTCAGCTAAACGTCCCTGGTAATTTCAAACTTCTGCTATGTAGAAAGGCGTAGGTTTTGTATGGTGATATGAAATCTGTCCACCTTGGAGAGCTATTTAGTTCTGATGTCATTGGTGTTTCATCTTAAATATGTTTTACAAGATCATGCAAAACAGTAATACAATGATGAGGGCACTAATTACTTGGATTAGGAGCATGGTGTAAGGACATCATATTTGACTGACCTTAATAGGAAAAAGGGAAAAAAGATGGGAGGACCCTGGGTACTTTAATGCATTAACCACATAGAAAGGAAAAATCTAGATAGTTTTAAAGCCCAGGATATGGAACTAGATTCTCAAGGTCTGAACCCTGGCTCAGCAACTTAAATGTTTTATGATTTGGAGAATGCTAATTTGTTTTTATTTCATCTTTAAAATGGTAATAATGAAACTATCCATTTTAAGAGTATAAACACACAAATGCATTTATTGTGCTGAGACCTTGCTTTCTCAGGCCCTCTCTTAATTCTACAAGCTTTCTTTGGACTCCTCAAACCCATTCTGAATAAAATAAACTTCAGTCCTGAGATCTTGTCTGTATCCACCATCTCTTTTCAGTTGTCATATGTTGTACATACTGAACTCCCCCACCCCCACTCACCCCTTGCTACTGGAAATCCCTGCAAAATCCAAATGTCATTGGTGTTGCTTATTTTTTACATTTCAAGAAACCATCCCTGATCCTTTTCAGACCATTATTGGCACATATCTTCTGAGTAACAACATTACAACAGTTTACTTATTTTATAGATATTTGCGGTTATTTATTTTTATGTTATTTCACTAGTCTGTGGGTTCTTTATGGCAGAGGCCATGTCTTTTAATACGGTGTCCCTAGTGACAGCCGTTGTGCCTCAGACACTGTAGATGTTCAGGAGATCCTGGAACAAAGGGAAGTGGATAAATTATCTTTCTGCCTGCCTGGTGCCATGTTTCCTCTACATATTTTTCCTCAATTCTCATTATAAAGCTATGAAGCAGTATTTTTGTCTCCATTTTACAAATGATAAAAGTCTGAAAGAGTTAACTTCTTCTCAAAAGATCATACACTAGTAATTATAAAGCAGGGAATGGTTCCTAGACCTGTCTAGTCTAAAGTTCATGCTCTTTTCACTATCCCCAGACTGAGTGAAAGATGACTAAAGCTGCATTTAAAGAAGGACGCCTGGTGTCTGTGTGCATTATTCAAGGACTAATAAGAGCTCTAGCTTGCTTTAGAGGAAGAAAATGCTCTCCAAGGACAAGAGAGGCTGTTAGGGAAAGAGTAGCAGAGAAAAAGAAAACTAATGGCAAGCCCAACTAGAACAGAGCCTGGAAATGATGATACCAAAGAAAGCCCGGGGGCCAGCGAAGAATAGGTTCCAACAGATCACATGGTCATTTTAGGAGTGGTGGCATTGTTTACTTAAGGCTATATAAAGGCATACTTTTTCTAACAGAGTCCAACAAGAGCACACATACTTACTGATACCAACAAAGTAAGGGGAGGAAGAATTGCAGACAAATTTATTTTTCAAATTATTGGTAAAATGAAGTAAAAATGCAAGGTTTTTTCATATGCATGTACCATACAATTACAAATTGCAAATACAGTAGCAGTATATGCCTATTACTGTACTTTGCGTGATGGTTAGTTTTATGTGTCAGCTAGACTGGGCCATAGGTGCCCAGGCATTTGATTAAACATTATCTGGAGTGTACATATGCGGGTGATTCTGGATGAGATTAACATTTGAGTCAGTAGATCCAGTAAAACAGATTCCCCTCCCTAATGTGGGTGGGCCCCATCCAACTGCTGAACGAAAAGATGAGTAAGAGGAGCAGGAGGGAATTCCTCCTGCTTGATGTCTTCCATCTGTTTCATTGTTTTTTTTCTTGCCTTCAGACTTGAACTGAAACATTGGCTCTTTCCTGGGTCTCAAGCATGCAGACCTTTGGCATAGAACTATGCTATTGGGTCTCCTGGATCACCAGGTGTCTACTGCATATTGTGGGACCTCTATATTCACTTGCATCATTATGTTATATAGTGTGCCTACCATGACCATCATAGTAAAAACTGAAAACTGACCTCATATTTTTGTTATCTATTTTCCTGTTACATTATTGTTGTTGTTTTCCTTATAATTTATTGCTGTTTTTAACAAGCTCACTTACTCAATGTTCCATTTTTGGATTGTTGCATGAAAAATGACCCCAAAATTCAGTGGTTTAAAAAATAAACATTTTTACTATCGTTTATGACTTTCGTGGATCGGAACTTTAGGAAGAGCTTGCATAGGGTGGTACTGCTTTGGGGACTCAATGATTGCAGATTAATTACTGGAGCTGCAGCGTCTGAAGGCTGGCTAGGAATTTCGTTCTTCACAGAGTCTTAAAGTTTCTCTATGGTGCCTTTCAACCAGGACTTGTTTGATCTTTCCTACAATATGGAGGACTAAGGACAAGTGAATTTTTTACAGTTCAGGGCTCCAGGGTGAAGTGTTTTTTGCAAAGAATCCAGAAGCCTTTTTACCTTTTTCTGACCTAGCCTTTGGGAAACATATAGCATCACATCTTTCCGATGTGATAATACTATAAAGTAGCATTGTAATTTTTCCCAGAGTCAAGCAAAGATGTCATGGTCCCCACTTTTGACCAGAAAAGTATCAAGTTCATATTCCCAAAAAAAAAAAAAAAAAAAAAAAGCATATAGATATTGTTAAGCTGTCTTCAGAAAATACAATACAATGGGGACCTGGGTGTCTCAATCAGTTGAATGAATGACTCTTGGTTTTAGCTTAGATCATGATCTCATGAGTTGTGAGATCCAGCCGGCCTCAGTCCTCAGGTTGGTACACAGCAGGGAGTCAGCTTGAAGAGTCTCTCCCTTTCCACTTGTGTGTGTGTGTGTGTATGTTCATGCGCACACATGTGTGCCTCTCTGGCTCAGTCAGTTAGGTATCTGCCTTTGACTTAGGTCATGATCTATACATCCTAGGATGGAGCCCTGCTTCTGGCTCCCTATTCAGCAGGGAGTCTGCTTCTCCCTCTGCTTCTCTCCTCAGCTCCTACTCTCTCTCTCTTTCTCTCATGAATAATAAATCTTTAAAAAAAATACAATCTTGGGGTACCTGGGTGGCTCAGTGGGTTAAAGTGTCTACCTTCATCTCAGGTCATGGTCCTGGGGTCCTAGGATGGAGCCCTGCATCGGGCTCTCTGCTCAGCAGGCAGCCTGCTCCGACCTCGGCCCCCCCCACCTGCCTGCCTCTCTGCCTACTTGTGATCTCTGTCTGTTAAATAAGTAAATAAAATCTTAAAAAAAAATACAATCTAATACTCTCATTTATTCTATACTGATGTCTTTTGCACCCCCCAATACACACATTAGAATGTAAATTACAAAGAGCAGAGCTATTTGTGTCCTGGGCTTCTACGATTATGTAAGAAGTTACTGACTTTCATCTTCTAATCACGTACCTTATGAAACTGCTCATGACAAAATATTATCATTCAAATGATTCTTTGGAGTTTTCCCAGATAGTGCCTTTTGACATCAATAAATCATAATGCCACTTGAAATCTCTTATGTAGAAATTACATAACCAAGCTTGGATGTTTTATAAATATTTGTTCATCTAATATAGATTTGTAATGTATTTTTGTTTTTGCAGTTTTACATACCTTAAAAGTAGTGTTGTCTAGTAGTGATGACAACCATATTTTTTTTCTTAACAGAATATTGTCCATATATTCCTTGATGGTAAATACCATGCTATTTTTAACATTTTATCCCATGTTTTTAAACTGACTGGTATAAAATAGTTTATTAATTTTTAAGATTTATTTTGTATTTGTATATGTCACTTGTGTTAATGTTAAAATACAAGTGTCTGTGGACCCAGAAATGGGGCACTTTGGATTCTTCAGATTGTATAAATATATTTTTAAGTCATGTGCATTAAATATGATAATACATAGAGACTGCTTGTTAAATTGCCTAGTACACAGGAAATAGGTGATATATAAAACCCACTGTCCACCCAACCCCCATACTTTTGCAGCTTACACTCAAATGTTCCAGATGCTCTAGGGATTTGATATATATCAATGAACAAAATACACAAAGATGCTTGGACTCATATAGCTGAGAAACTAATATAATTAATTTTTTGTATGAAATGGAAGTGCAACAATTTTTTTAGATTTGTTTATTTACTTTAGAGACAGAGGAAGTGAGTGAGGGGAGGAGCAGAGGGACAGAGAGAATCCAGAAGGAGACTCCCTGCGGAGCACAGAGCCCAGTGTGGGTTTCAATCGCAGGACCCCAAGATCATGGCCTGAGCAGAAATCAAGAGTTGGCAGCCTAACCAACTGAGCCAGCCAGGTGCCCCAAAGGTGCAACAATTTAAACTAGAATTCTACTTGACCTTAGGAATACATAACATGTCAGTAAATAAAATGGCTTCATTTTATTTTTATTTTTTATTTTTTATTTTTTAAAGATTTTATTTATTTGACAGAGAGATCACAAGTAGGCAGAGAGGCAGGCAGAGAGAGAAGGGAGAGCAGGCTCCCTGCTGAGCAGAGAGACCAGTGTGGGGTTTGATCCCAGGACCCTGAGATCACGACCTGAGCTGAAGGCAGAGGCTTCACCCACTGAGCCACACAAGTCTCCCAAAATGGCTTCATTTTAAACATATTTATCTCTACATATTTATAGGCAATGGAGTAACAAATAATAAATGCACAATAAAAATCAGTTTTTATATGACCATTTAAGTTAACTGTTGGTAAGGCACATTAAATACTATTTTCAGAAATAGAACTTTTTCCTTTTAAGGGACTGTATTAATTTTAGAATCTTTATTAGCAATAATATACAAGGTTATAGAAACAGTAATAAATAGAAATTTAAAACATACTCCAGAATAGAAGACTAAATATATTTTGAAATAAATAACCAAGGTTTCTTTCCTGATATCTCTCTTTATTTAATAAATATTTACAAGTGCCTGTATTTTCTTTTCTAGATACTATGGGAGGCATTGTAGATATGACAGCAAAAAGGAAAGGTATCTTCTATGACATGATAGAGCTTACAGTGGAATAGAAGAAAACTAGAATAAACACATAAAAAATAAGAAATTAAATTAAATATTTACAAATTGTGTCAAGTTTTTGATATGAAAAATACAGTACTACAAAAGAGAATAATTGGGAAAATGTATTTTCATTAGCATGTCAGAGGCTGTTTGATATTCTACAGATGTATTTCCATCTCCTCTAGAGTAGAACTCTTAGATTTTTTAGATGAGTATCCGAGTACTTCAAATAAGTACTGACCTACCAAATTTTTCTTGATATTAGAATGGCCACATGACCAAATTCCAGTCATTGAAAGAAAATAGAACTTTCTCCTCTTTATCTCCTTCCTGACATCCAAATGTCATGTGAAGACCTAAAGGCATCACTGTGTACCATGAGATGGCATCCACATGTTGAAAAAGTAGGAAGAGCAAGAGAGAAGGCTGTGGGTACCAGATGACTAAGGAACTAGGAGGTTACCCCAAGACTCCTCATCAGGAGTTTTATATGAGAAAGAATTCCTTGAAGCTGAAACACAATCCTGTATCTACAAGTTGAGTGAAGTAATAAGGGCAAGGAAAGATAGAAAACAGACCAGCAGGAAAATGTTTTGCCTTGGAGGGGATAAAATAAGGCTAATGTGGATAAAATCAAGTATATTAGTGAGAACATATTAAAATATAAAGTTGAAAAAAGGTTCAAAAGGTGCATGCTATTCTTTGATTATACAATTATTTATTCAACACCTACTCTGTGCTTGCTGCTGTTTTAAGCTTAGGAATATGGCAATGATCAGGTCAGAAAAGGTCCCTTTGTCTCATTGCATTCTTTTTCTGGAAAAAGATTAAAAGATAAGTAAGCGGGGCGCCTGGGTGGCTCAGTGGGTTAAGCCTCTGCCTTCGGCTCGAGTCATGATCTCAGGGTCCTGGGGTCAAGTCCCACATTGGGCTCTCTGCTCAGCAGGGAGCCTGCTCCCCCCCGCCCACCTGCCTCTCTGCCTACTTGTGATCTCTCTGTCAAATAAATTAATTAAAAAAAAAAAAAAAGATAAGTAAGCAAGCAAGCAAATAGTGATGCAGGCTACACAGAATTTGATCTGTAGGATGCCGGGGTTCTTCAAGTAGTCAAGGAAGGCCTGTCTGAGAGACAATATCCCAGTTGAGATTTGTGTAGAAAGGATAAAACAACAATGTCAAGAGAGATGAGAGCAGAAGTTTATAACCTGGGGTGGGGATAGTTAATCAAGGGGATGTATGATATAAGAGAACTACACAATGATCAGATAGGGTTGCATCTATTAATGCAAGAGATATTAGATCATATTTTTAATTCAGTGAGAAATAGATTGCTAACAGTGAAATGATATGACATAAGATATTAGTATAGTTGTTGTTTGGAGAATAGATTGAAGAGGATAAAGATACCTATTAGAAGCTGAACTGATCTTGATAAGAGATATTTATTTGGCCAGGAAATTGACTGTAAATATAGAAAAAAATTCGGGAATTCAGTATATATATTTGGATAAAAATACAGGGCATGCTGCCTTCTGGTTTCAGCTTTTGCAAAGTTCTTAGTTTTTATTCCCACCCTTACAGTAAGAAAAAGACTGACCTTCAAAATTCCTCTTGATATTATTTGTGGCCACCTTACAAGTTAAATATCAACACACTTTCTTGGATACATCAGAGAACTGAAATTGCTGGCAAACCACCAGTCCCAAATCCGGAGAGTCGGGCATATCCAGATAGGCACAGCTGAGATCTGCTTACGTGGAGCAGAAGCTGACAGATGCCATACGTTGGCAGGAATATTTAAACCATATATTTGACATAGTGCTGGAAATGAAGTGCAGACTATCACGAGACTGGAAAGTTCCTGAGGTGTTACATTGGTAAGGAGTTTTTCATAGTTTTGCAGGCTTTTCCTCCAGGTACCTCAGCAGGTTCTCAAAAAGAGGACTGGAGATGGCTCCCCAGGTGGAATGTCAGGGAAAAGGGGCAAAGTAGCCATTGGGAGATTGTTCAGACTCATGCCCCCAACAAAGGCTTGACCACTGGGGAAGGGAATTGGCCAGAGTACAACTCAGAAATCTTACCCATGTCAAGGAGTGGAACACACTAGCTCTTGCCTTCTTGGCACATCCATCCATCCATCCAGCCAGGCAGCCAGCTAGCCACAAATAGATAAATAAAAGTTATTTATATACATATATAAATAAACAGATGAAGAAAAATAAATAATAAATAAATGATAAATGAATGATATAATCTATAGAAGAGAGGACAATTAAGAAAGAGTCTGGAAACACTATCACCAGGGAAGGGACTAGGCGTTATGAAAGCTCTACTTCTGGAGAAGGGCAGGAGTATTTCTGAAAGGCACACTCACCCGACACAGGACTCCTAAAAGACTGAAAATTAGAGATCACATAACACCTCATGCTCTCACAACCTACCTTCACATTGAGAAGCATTGAGCAATAATAACAGTGGATTATGGCTAGAAGACGCAGACTTTCTCTGAGGACCAGCAGAAAAATAAATTCCAGTGCCAAAATGTGATGGGAAAAAAAAAAAAAAAAGCAAGCTTACTAGAGCACTTTGAAGCCTCTGGTGCCTATAATTATATGAAGCAGGAAACATAGCCCAACTCTAGAAAGATTAATAAAAACACAGACTCTAAAGGTCTATTTATCTCAGTAAATATTACTCCATACAATAGGTCTGGTTTGGGACAAAAAATTACAAGCCATGTCAAAAGGCAAGAACAAATATGTCTGAAGAGACAAAGCAATCCTCATAGCCAGACTCAGATATGATACAGATGTTGGAACCACCAGACAGAGAATTTAAAATTATTATGATTAGTACATTAATATTTCTGATGGGAAAGGTTGGCAACAGGCAAGTCCAAATAGGTCATATCAACAGAGAGATTAAAGCTATAAGAAAAGGGAAGGGGGGGTGAAATCCTAGATATCAAAAACAAAGACAGAAATGAATACTTTTTCATTGACTTACCAGTAGACTCTACAAGATGAGGGGGGAAAAGATCAGTGAGCTTGAAGACATGTCAATAGAAACTTCCTGAAAAGAAATAAAAATGGAATAAACAAATCAGTGGTTGCCAGGGGTTCAGATGGAAGGAGGAAGGTTGGATAGGTACAGTGCAGGGTTTATTTTTTATTTTTATTTTTATTTTTTTCAGTGCAGGGTTTAGAGGGATGAAGCTATTGTATGTGATACTCTAATGAGAAAGGTAAAATATCAAATATTTGTCAAAATTCATAGACTTTATAGCAAAAGAGCAAACTTTAATGTAAAGTGTTAAAAATGGCTCAGGAGCCTAGGGAATGCAGCCTGGAATACAGAATGTGACAAAAAGAATCTAACTGTATTACAAATGTATGAGACACTAATGAAGGGAATGGGAGAAAAGTTGCTGACCTGAATAATTTTGGAAATGGATGGAGTCTGTAAGACAAAGAAGCGAAAGAAACTGTTCATAAGCACTATACTTTGTTGGCAAAGTTGTTTCCCACAGGGGTATCAGGTAACAATTCTGATAACACTGTACTTATCTGATGGGATTGAATAATTAAGTAAATGAATGTTGAATGGTCAGAGCCTGGTTTCTGGCCGTTTGACTAAAGTTACAGATAATCAAGGGGAGGAGACTAGAATGATCCATGTTGTGATAGCTTAGAATTGGAGATATCTGTATGAACTCATGTTTAGCTTAATATGAAGGCAGATCGTTACACAAAGAAGTATTTACATATATGATTATATTCACAAGTTAACATACACACATATGTTTTCTTGCTCTGTCAGCTGAGAGGGCCTAAAAGCAAAGGAACTTCAGTAGCAATGAGCAGAACTAGTGCCCAGATCTATACCATTCTCCAATAAAAGTAACTTGCACTTGTTAAAAAAAAAATAGTTGATTCTGGACTATGGGGAGAAATAGACAAAATAAGCCTGTAACTTCCTGTAGACCAGAAAGTAAGGAAGTCATCAAAAAACAAGCAAACAAACGAAAATCCTCAAACATTGGAATGCTTTAGAGGAACACAGGGCCAACTGAGAGTTCCCAATGGCCAAGGATGGAACAATTTGAGCAAGAAAGTAAATTACTAACGGATTATAATTCAATATATAAAATGAACAGTCATCATCTTAAACAATAGAAATAAATAATTGAAAAATAAATTAAAAAATCTCTCATACAGACACACTTCAAAAAATTTATGGAGATATTCCTCCCTGAAGGGGGATGAGCATATCGCCCTACTCCTTACATGTAGTTTATAAATAATAACTTTCAAGGAGTACAGTGTAGAAAAGGATGATAAAAGAACAATTTTATAGTTGAGAAACTTGACTAATAATGGCCACATGATCAAGGTTCACATTATCAGTGATTAAGTCAAAATGATAGCATGTACTCTTGATACATTGTATTAAAAATGGTACTTCACCTCTGTGCTCTCCCATCCCAAACCTACAAATCCAGTCTAACCATTAGAAAAGACATCAGACATGTTGAGGAACATTCTACAAAATATCTGACCAGGGCTTCTCAAAACTGTCAAGATCATGAAAAACAAGAAAAAAATTGAGCAACTGTTGCAGCTCAGAGGAATCTAGAGAGACTTGATAAATAAATGTGGTAAGATATTCTGGATGGAATTCTGAAACAGCAAGAGGACATTAGGGAGAAACTAATAAAGTGCTAATAAAGTACAGAGTTTAGTTAATAATAATCTATCAAATAGGTTCATTAATCATGACAAATGTACCACAGGAAATGTGGGAGGTTAGGAGAAAGGAAATCAGGGCTGGCTGTCTAGGAATTGTTGACACTCTCTTTCTACTTTTCTATAAATTCAAAATTACCTCAAAACAAAAAATTTTAAAATATGTAAATAATTTGAAAAACAAATTATGCTAACTTATATAATATACATTATATATGTATGTGCATGTATATATAGATGTAAATATATACATTATATATAAATATATAAAATATATATATGCATGCATGTATAATTATGCACATAAGTGTATACACACATATATTTGTATATAGATATGTACACACACACACACATATAGAATATAAAGAGTAGAATAATGGCCATGAGTGACTTCCAAAATTTTGGGGAATCAAGATTATTTTTAAATTTCATCTAAAGCTTCTATAGTGACTACACAAGATTATCTATGTTCAAGATTCTCTTTCTTCTCAAAGCTACACATTTTAATTATCTGTGGAAGTTTTTAAAATTAGTGATATCTGGGTTCCACCTTAAGAGATTCTGATTGAATTGCTTTCTTCAGAGTTTCTACATGTTCCTTATTGAGTTATCACTGAAAAATCACTATGTAGTTCATTTATTCCAAATCTTTATACTTGATGATACATTAAAAATTATTTTATTAATGGGAAACATTTCATTAGGTGATTAAATTTGAAGTCTAAAGTATAAGTCACTGATGTAACTAAATTATCTTCATTTTAGGACCAATTGATAAAACAACTAATTTATGTGTGAGAGGAGAACACATGACACTATTCGAATTTAAATACTCTCCTGACAGGCAAATTTTTGGGTTTGCCAGTACACTTTCTACCCAGGCTGCCCAGTTCTACCTACTGAAGAAATGTTCTATAATACACTGTCCAATATGGAACCATATGTGGTTATTGAGCATTTAAAATATAAGTAGTGTGATTAAAAACTGATTTTAATTTTTTTTAAATTTAATTTAAAATTATTTAAATTTTAATAGCCACATGTAGCTAGTAGCTATCATATTAGACAGCATGATTCTAGACATTTGTTCTGCAGAACCTGAGAGAAGTAAGACATGTCAATACCAAACTTTATTGGCTTTTATTCAAATGCATGGGCTCCTATTGGTAGCAATAATGAAAGAGATATAAAATATGAAAATCGTGGGATGCCTGGGTGGCTCATTCAGTTAAGCATTTGCCTTCGGGTCAGGTCATGATCCCAAGGTCCTGGGATTGATCCCGCATTGGGCTCCTTGCTCAGTGGGGAGCCTGCTTCTCCCTCTTCCTCTTCCTGCTGCTCCCCCTGCTTGTGCTCTCTCTCTGACAAATAAGTAAATAAAATCTTTTTTAAAAAATATGAAAATAGTAAAGTAAGAAAACACAAAATACCCAAGATGATGATGGAGTAAAGAACTAAGAACTAAAGATTTTGGATACAGCTTGGATGGATATGCAAAATTTGACCAAATTTCTTAATTCATTTTAAACAAATATACAAGCAAATAATGCAACCAATATAAAATTCCATATCTGTTTCCAGTGAAACTTTCATTAATGAAATACATATTTTAATCTTTGCTAAACTAAAGTTTCCCTATTATATTACTCACTTGATAATTATTTAAAAGAAAGTGCCAGAATATGTATCATTTCATCAAGAGATAGGCATCTCCCATTTCCCTTTTATCTCAACTATACATTATTTCCATGTGCTATATAACAAAATTCTGCACTTTCTCAAGTATTAAACTATGAATCTCTTTGGAAGGTGCTTTTTTTTTTTTATGTCATACACACCAGATTATACAATTGGAAGAGTATACACTGCTTTTATAAGATTATAAAGTAAGAGCTAATTATATATTTGTTGAATAAAATTGAATGGTTATCTTCTTGTAGCCACTGAACTTAAATGTTGTATCTTTGCTCTTTTTAATTGCTTTCAAAGTCCTGGTTTATGTCTCTTTCAGATAAAATCAGAAAACTTCAATGTTTCTTTCACATGCAATAAACCAGCCATTGTTTTCAAATCACCCTTTAAAACACAGGAAAAAAAACAAAAACGAAAACAAAACATGTGCTTGATTCTGTTATATTATCAGGTCTCTTCTGTTTCCTTTGTGGTAAATTAGAATCTTTTGTGCTTGCCTTCAGAGAATTCTTCTTCTGCTTTAAGCATACATGCACGTTGATATTATGGTTTTTAAAATGCATGTGATAAATTGTGAATTATATAATATGGAAACAAGACAGAGATCAGGGTTGCTTAGAATATTACTGTCAGCAAGGGCGTGATGTTTTATTTTAGAGATATTCAAAGTAATATATTAATATTTATGACATTTACTCAAGCTTTGCAATCTGTTATGATTTGTCTCTGGGACCAACTGTTTCCTTGTTATAAATCTGTTAAAAGAAAAAATAATATTTGTACCTAGTAGCATCTAATATTGTTTGACTAGTAAAAAGATCTTCTTTCTATAATATATAAATAATATTGGCCAGAATATATTTCACATGGAATAATTTTGTATCTTTAAAAATTGATTTTATGAATATATATATTTTTGAGTTTTACTGTGTGCAGCATTGAGTGCTATGCACTGTGTAGATTCAAATGGCATGGTGTCAGAAATGAGTGAAGTCACAGGCTGCACCACCAGCTTTCAAAAGAGGAATAGTTTTGAAGCTCAGGCATAGCTAGATCTGCCAAAACTGTGAACACTTTGGCAACTAAATTTATGACGAAAATTCATTGGCCCAATTTCTTCCTGATTTTTTTTTAAATCCTGAGAGGAATGTTTGCTTAGGTTAACAGTCTTTATGACCTTATACTATTTGATAACAATTTCTTGTTGTTTTTTTTTTTTTTTCTTTGCAGCTTTGGTTGGGATTAGCTATCTTTCAAAAAATCCAAGATAATAACGCAGATTTAAAAGACTATGCCCTAAACTAATATTCCTTAAAAAGAGAGAGAGAAATATTCCACAGAGTATTAACAGCTGTGTACCACAAAAACCAAAACCAAACCAAAACAAAAAAAGCTCCCATATTAAATAAATTTGAGAAATACTGAGTCAAACTTTATTATACAGTTCCTAAGTGAAAGAATGATGATAGCATTCATGATTTAAAAAAAGGGAACATTGAACTACCAAAAGTGAGATTTATTCTTCTAAGTGTATGTGTGTGTGGGGGTGGGGTGGGTGGAGTGAGTATGTATGCATGAGAGAGAGAGAGAGGAAGAAAGACTTATTGACTCAAATACATACTGAAATACATATAAAATCATTTCTCTAAAAAATAAATATGGAAGCTATATCTAGTATTTTTCCAATTCTGAAACTATATTTGACTAATCATGTTTCAGTTATCTATGTAGTGTATTACACATGACAGACATTATTTCTAAGCATATATGCCAACTTAAATTATTAACATTAAATTACTATCTCTTTAGAAAGTTAATCAACATAAAGAGTACACAGAGGACCATAGGCGAAGGGAGGGAAAACTGAATGGGAAGAAATCTAAGAGGGAGACAAGTCAGAGAGACTCTGGACTCTAGGAAACAAACTGAGGGTTACAGAAGGGAGGGAGTTGATGAGAAGGGGTAATGGGGTGATGGGTATTAAGGAGGGCACGTGTTGTGATGTGCCCTGGGTGTTATCCACAACTAAAGAATCATTGAACGCTTTATCAAAAACTAATAATGTACTATATGTTGGCTGCCAACATAATAAAAAAAGTAATAAATACTAAAAAAAGTCAACTTTAAAGTTTTTTCAAATATCTGAGCATCATAAAGAACATTTCAAAACCATTTATGGCAAAGCAAAATCCTATGCCAGAAACAATATCTAAATGTTTTAATTTGAATGTGTTTTCAAGAATTAAGTAATTAATTGGTGATGTATATTCACATTTAATTGGATGCCTACCACACAAAAAATAACTCCAGGTGCATTAAGAACTAAAATTTAAACAACAAAACCGTAACGTATTTGAAAAATAGAGGAGTATAACATTCTAACCACATTAAAGGCAAATGCTTTCATTAAAAGGAAGCAAAAGGACTGTTATATAATGTTATTATATATATATATATTTTTTAAGATTTTATTTATTTGTCAGAAAGAGAGAGGGAGAGCGAGCGAGCACAGGCAGACAGAATGGCAGGCAGAGGCAGAGGGAGAAGCAGGCTCCCCGCCGAGCAAGGAGCCTGATGTGGGACTCGATCCCAGGACACTGGGATCATGACCTGAGCCGAAGGCAGCTGCTTAACCAACTGAGCCACCCAGGTGTCCTTATAATGTTATTATATTAAACTTATGAACTTTGTATCATTAAATCACAAAAAATCCTTGAACTGAAGAAGACTTTTATTACATATATAATTGGGAAAGAAGGGCTCTGATTATACAAAAAATTCACAATCCTGAAAAAGGGACAATTCAAGAGAAAGAAGATGAAACATAAGAGAAATACAAATGACCAATAATCATGAAAAATTGCTGAACATCATTGTTAATCAGAATATTAAAATCACAATAATGAAATCTGTTACACACAACAAAAGAAAAAAAAAACAATTTAAAGTCTTTTAATAGCAAGGGTTGACAAGGATTTGGCTCGTTGGATCTCACAATGTGGAAAGTCTGTAATAAATTACACTGTGTAGTTAGAAAAAAATGGGTCTTAATCTATTAAAACAAGCAAGCATGTGTTCTTTGCATAAGACCCAGCATTTACCTAGTAGGTTTATATCTTAGAGAAAGTCTTTACCATTTCAAACCATAAACATGTATAAAAATCTCACTATTGCCTTGTTAAGAAGTAAATGAAAATAATCCCAAAATCTGAACAGAGTAATGGGAAAATAATTTAGACAGTGTTCACACAATGAAATATTACAAAACACTGAAACTACGTAAACTTCAGCTTCATGTATCAGCATGGATTTACCTCCTGTGTATAATGTTGAATAAAAAAAGTGAGTTTCAGAAGAATTAGAGTAATTATTATAAGATGTTATATTAGTATAAAAACTAGTAATCTATTAAACTGGTCTCTATAAATAACTGATAAAGTTTTAGGAAATGTAGGGTTTTTTTTTTTTTTGGTTCAAGATTCAGGCTATCTGGGGCAGGAGGCAGGAAGCAGATATTTAAAAGTACACAGATAAATTGAAAAACGTGTAATACACACATACGCATATATAAAACACTCATAAAACATTCTTCATCAGGGAAATAAAAAAATACATATCTATAGCTCTAGATCTAGTTCTATACATCATGTTATTACCTATTTCAAAACCAAATAAGTTATATATATTCTTTTTATATTTAAAAAAATGTTTTACAACTTTTTAAAGAAAAAAAATTCGTTACTGAAAAATAGAAGGAAACTCTAGTCCAACCAAATTTATAGATCAAGGGAATTCAATGTTCATTTATTTACTATATCAGAAAAGGCCACTGTCTGACATGAAACATTACCAAAGGTTGAAAATGATATTGCTACATGGTTATATGATCTGTAGTGAATTCCAGTATCAGTATGAGCCTGCAATGCTGGCTGTATGTCAGAATCTACAGCAGCAGTCTGGATCTTAGAAAATACTGATGATCCTAGTCCTGCTTAACTTGGAAAAAATGAGGACCTCATGAAATATCTGTGAAAGTCTTCCTTAACGACCACATATATATTCACTGTACAAGTTTCAGAGGCATAAGAAATACAATTTGAAATACAGATGTTGCATTAAGGCAAATATTATTTGAATAAAAGAAAAGCATTTAAGAATGACAGTATTCATTTTCAGCAGAGAAAATGACCATTAACTCAGGATGGAAGAAAACATTTGTGTCACTTATTTTGTGGTTATATTAAATAAATTCAACATTTGATAACTACTGTACCATGAAAGTATATAAAATCACATCAGTACTTTAAATATTTGTTTCCTCCATTGGTTTTCAGTCATTATAGATTTATTATGTGTGTTCTCAAGGCCTTTCTTTCTCTTAAAGTTAAAAGTATTCCATGGTATTAGAACAAATGAGAGAAGAGATTTTTTTTTTAAGATTTTATTTAAAAGATTTCAAATGTCAAACACACACATGTCAAACACACACACACACAGAGTAAGCACAAGCAGGGTGAGTGGCAGGCAGAAGAAGAGGGAGAAGCAGGCTCCCTACTGAGCAGAGAGCCCAATGTGGGACTCAATCCCAGGACCCTGGGATCATGACCCAAGCCGAAGGCAGATGCTTAACCTACTGAGCCACCCCGGGGCCACGATAAAGAGACTTTGACCTCACTTCTATCCCTTTTCACTGTTTCAATGGTATTCCGACCTTAAACACTAGACACTAAGGAATAGATGTTCAATCTGTGAGAAAACAAATCTCAAGAGATTTTTTCAAAGCATAACAAGACTCTTCCTGCACACACTTGTTTAAATAGAAAATGCACGTTGGATATACCATGGACCCATGCAATCTCCTAAAGTTGTCAAAGCTCAGTGGAGCTACTGAGAAAGGGCAGAGAAACAGAGAATGCTAACCTGCCAGGTGCTGGAGCAGACCATTAAAGTAATAACCCCAAAAGAAAAGAAGTCTTTAATCATTCACTGTGATGAAATATGCAAGTTCTAAATGGGGGGAAGCTCTAACTTCTGTTCTATTCCCCGCCACAAAAGCATACTCCATTCAGAGTTAGGTGGGTCAGTGCAGTCCTGAGGTTATCTCACTATTGAGGAAACCCCAACAAAGGCTTCAGCAGTTTTATGGACCCAGGGGGTCAAAAGGAGGGTTGGAGTTAGGAGTAGAAAAGTAGGATACTGAGTCAGCGTGGGAAAAAATGTCTTCATGGTTTCCCTTTCCTCACCATCCTGTATAAGGAGGCTGGGGGTTGGAGGGATCGGCGGGGGAGCCAGAAGAAGACCCAGAGCCCAAGGCCTGGGTAAGGACCTAGAAATGCAAATATCTGGAAAGCATAAGGACTAGATGGTCCTGAGTCCTTGAATGGAACTCCCTTCAGAGACGGCAGTGCACTGACTGTGCAGTAAATCTGATGTGGGGAGGACAGCTTTTAGGTAAGGTCTTTGTAATTGCCAGAATCCAGCCTGAAAAAATCACATAAAGGTGTACAGTCAGGAGCCAGACTCTTCACAGGAAGTTTTTATAGTTAGGTGGGGACTAGGCCAGGACCAGAGGTAGGACCACACACAATTTTTTTTTAATCTTGTTTGATAAAGAGCATATATTAAATCCATTCCCTGATTTAAACATTACTTGATAATGACATTCAGTTGTCGGATTGCCATATGCTGGGAAATATCTATATGTAGTTAAAATATAGCTGAAACTTGTCTGTGATGCTGAAAAAAATAGAACAGAATGTTATATTGGCACAAATATAGTGAAGAGTTCTTAATTAGAAGTGCTCAAGGAGACATTCATAGTTCTATAATTTTAGATTTGCAAACAATCTGATATATCAAAACCAATCTATTGATTTTAAGCAGGCATATAAAAAAGTAGAATTTTAAAAATTTGTCTAAGCTCACACAATTAACATATCTGCGGCTGTAAGCTAGAGCTATTGGTTCATAAGCCCTTGAGCATTCTCCTGCATCATATGATCGTGATGTCAAGAGGCATATCATATAGTATTATAGAAATAGCATGAAATAATACACAACGTCACCAGTAGAGTTTGGGTTACTTCACTTGGGAATTTCATATTCAAACTGCAGAAAACCAAAAGCAAAAAGAAAATAATGAAAAAATCCAATCTCCCAATATATGAAAATTAATATTTCATAAAACCCCAGATGCATTCCTCATATACAGACCAACCACTTGGAAAGCCTGTCTCCCTGAAACAAATTTATTTTATTATTTTATTTAAGATTTTATTATTTATTTGAGAGAGAGAAACACAGCGAGAGAGGGAACACAAGCAAGGAGAGTGGGAGAGGGAGAAGCAGGCTCTCTGCTGAGCAGGGAGCCCGATGCAGGACTGGATCCCAGGACCCAGGGATCATGACCTGAGCCAGACAGATGTCCAGCTACTGAGCCACCCAGGTGCCCCATGAAACAAATGTTTTAGAACAAAAACAATGCTAACTTGATTCACAGCTTAAAGTGATCTGATTGGTCACAGCCTTTGCTCTTTGGATGAAAAGTAGTCTCCATTTCTTATTTTTCATAGTCACAAGTGAAATACCCAGCCACTGACAAGTAAATGTCAGTAACATTCAGTGATTGAAACATTTCATGTTTGAAAGGGGCACATGCAATTCTCTCAGAATAATTCTATCAGCAGTGATACAATGATTGACTTTATGATAAAAGTGAAGATTTAAGTAAGCATTGATAGCTTTTGAGCATCATATTTAGTTGTTCCAAGATTGTCAATAGGTTCCTTACCTCGAGATGGTTATTTTTGCTGTGTTGTTTTATTTGACAGTCACCTGGGCTTACTTGAATCTGACATACTTCAAGAAAAACTCTCCACTCTTAAATTGTTTTTCTCGCGATGATGCACTATAGTTACTTCTACTCAGGAATTCCTCAATTCCTAATATGTTATTCTTTCCAACCGCTAATTACCTTACATATACTTAACCTTTACCTTATATTCTAATATTGCTTTTTAAGGAGGCTCAATATTTTAAATTTGTGATATCTTAAATTGTTAGGTCTTATCACTTTAGCTAAAAAATATCTACTAGTACAATCTAAAATATTTAAATCAGTAGTTGACCCACTTTATGCTATAGGGATATAACCTGGCAGTTATTTCATTCCCTTAAAAGGAATAATAAACCTTGGCTAATTGAATTTAAATAAAAAAGGAATAATAAAACCGCTTATAGACAGAGAAAGGAAAAGAAGGTAATATCAGAGAAGTTATTTTTCAAGAATTTGTTATGTCTTGGGAAAATTGATTAAATGTGTGGTTCTGTAGGTGGTAAAATTTTTAAATTTGTGTGTATAAGAGTGGACACTATTTGAGATTCCAAGTGAATTTTACATATCATGGTTGGGTTTAAATATTACTTTAATGTTGTTTCTTATGTTTTTACTTTTTTAATAAAAACATTTTATTTATTTATTTATTTATTTATTTATTTATTTATTTATGAGAGTGAGTGGGGAGGGGCAGAGGGAGAAGGAGAGAGAGAATTATAAGCAGGCTCCACTGCTTAGCCTTGAGATCATAACCTGAGCCAAAATGAAGTGTGGGCAGCTTAATTGAGTCATCCAGGCACCTGTGAAAACATTTTTAATTATTCCTTAAGGGACTGTCTTGTTTTGTTTTTTTTTTGTTTTCTTTTTAGTACAAAAATTATTTAAAATATTTTGGCATGTCCATCAAAAATAATCCTTAATTGATTATAATGTACAAAGGAGAATAAAATTTATATCAAATATCCATTACAAGAAAATATATTTCTAGATGATGATGAGGTTTTTTCTGTATTAAAGTGTAGTTTATATATGTTATTACATTAGTTCATTTATATGCCTTATAATATGATTACCATGATAATCTAGCTACCGTCCATCACCATGCAAAGTTGTTATATTATTATTCACTGTATTCCCTATGCTGTTCATTAAATCCCTAAGTCTTAATTATTTTATGAACGGAAGCTTCTATTTTTTAATCTCCTCCCATCTCTTCCTTTTTTCCACGTTCTCCACCTACCTCCCCTCTAGCAACTACCTTATTGTTTTTGTATCTATGAGTCTCTTTCTGTTTTATTTGTTCATTTATATTTTTTTTAAGATTTTATTTATTTATTTGACGGACAGAGATCACAAGTAGGCAGAGAGACAGGCAGAGAGAGGGGGAAAGCAGGCTCCCCGCTGAGCAGAGAGCCCAATGCGGGGCTCGATCCCAGGACTCTGGGATCATGACCTGAGCTGAAGGCAGAAGCTTAACCCACTGAGCCACCCAGGCGCCCCTATTCATTTATTTTTTTTATTGAAGATTCCACATAAAGTGAAATCATACAGTATTTGTTTTTTTCCATCTACTTGATTTCACTTTGCATATAACCCAGTGATCCATCCATATTGTCAAAAATGGCAATATTTCATTCTTATTTTATGTTAAAAAGCTTACTGCTTATGTTTTCTTCTAGGAGTTTTATGGTTTCTAGCATTATACTTCAGTTTTTAATCCATTTTGAGTTTATTCTCATATCTGGTGTAAGTAATGGTCCACTTTCATTCTTTTGCACATAGCTATCTAGTTTTCCCAACACCATATTGAGAAGAGTGTCTTTCCCCATTGCATATTCTTGCTTCCTTCATCAAAGATTAATTGACCATATATGTGTGGATTTATTTTTGGAATCTCTATTCTGTTACATTGATTTATATGTCTGTTTTTATGTCACTATTATACTGTTTTGATTACTATAGCTTTCTAGTATAGTTTGAAATTAGGGAACATGTTACCTCAAGCATTGTTCTTTTTAAGATTGCTTTGGCTATTTGAGGTGTTTTGTGGTTTCATACAAATTTTAGAATTGTTTGTTCTTGTTTTGTAAAAAAATACCATCAGTGTTTTGGTAGGTATTGCATTGAATGTATAGATTGCTTTGGATAGTATGGACATTTTAACAATTAGGATTCTTCCAATCCATGAGCACTGTATATCTTTCCATTTATTTTGTGTTATCTTCAATTTCTTTCATCAGTGACTTACAGTTTTTAGAGTACAGTTCTTTTGCCTCCTTGGTTAAACTAATTCATAGGTATTTTATTCTTTTTGATGCAATGGTAAATGGAATTGTTTTCTTAACTCCTTTTTCTGATAGTTCATTATTAGTGTATAGAAATGCAACAGATATATGTATATTAATTTTGCATTCTACAAATTCACTGAATTTATTTATTGCTTCTGTTAGTTTTTAGGTGAAGTCTTAAGGGTTTTCTATGTGTAATATCATGTTGTCTGCACAGTGACAATTTACTTTACTTTTCCTTTTCCAATTTAGAGTCCTTTATTTCTTTTTTCTTGTCAAATTTCTGTGGCTAGCACATCTAATTCTGTGTTGAATAAAGGTGGCGAGAGTGGACATCCTCATCTTGTTCCTGATATTAGAGTAAAAGCTTTCAGCTTTTCAACATTGAGTGTGATGTTACCTATGGGTTTGTTATATATGACCTTTATTATGTTGCGTTATGTCTTTTCTATATCCACTGTTGAGAGTTTTTAACATAAGAAGATCTTGAAATTTATCAAATGTTTTTCTGCATATGATGGGTATTGTTGATGGTTTAATAATCTCTTAGAAAAATAGTAAACATGACTTAAATGATGACAGTACAAACTACCGAAATCATGAGTACTTTACTTGCCTATAGTAGGTTTGCCCTCTATATTCAGTGGCTGAGATTTACTGTACCTTCTCTTCGGAGGAAAGAAGTGGATCAAGCATCACTGAGAACAAACATAAAGGTTTATTATTTTTTTATGATAGGAAAAAATAGATTTCCAGTTATACAAAAATGAAATTTCTAATTTATTCTTATTAGGGGTAGACCAGATGAAAATCAACAGGAATTTGTATATGAAGTTAACTGATAGCAACCTGGTGCTGTTCCCAGGGCACTAGCTAATAATACTTAGATACTTGAATATTTTTTAGTTGTTTTTGTTTTTTGTTTTTGTTTTTTTGTAAATTTTTAAAATAGGCTTCCTTTAGAGGATTGCTTGTAGTAAAGTTATAGGCTCATTCTTTTTAACCTGTCATCTAATTCTTTCATATTTTTAGAATAGTTTCTCTTTGCTTCTCCAAATAGTTTGCTTTCTTTTAGGTGAGTGTGAAGAGTTCTGTAGAAATGGCAACAGGAAAAAATCAATACATGTCAAAAAAATCTATGTGGTTTTATATCAGAAAAAGTAAGTCTGATAATACCAATTGATGCTGAAAATGTGGAAATGTCTGCCTGCTGATGGGAGTGCAAAACTGCCAAAACAATTTTGGCAATATTTGGCAATATCTCACAAAATTAAAAATGCATATAACCTACTTGCCAGCAATTCTATCCTGATTATTTACCCTGAAGAAGCTCACACTACGTCTCTTGAGGCACAGGGCAATGTTTGGTCCAGCCATGCTTTTTAATACCCACACTTAAAAAGGAGCACCTAAGTGGCTCAGTTGGTTGAACATCGGGACTCTTGATTTCAGCTCAGTTCATGATCTCAGGGTCCTGAGGGATTGAGCACCACCCCACCAAGGGAACCACATTCAGTGGCGAGTCTGCTTCTCTCTCCCTCTTCCTCTCCCTCTGCTCCTCCCCTGCTCATTCTCACTTGCTCTTTCAAATAAATATTTTATTATTACTATTATGTTTTATTTATTTGAGAGAGAGCAAGCATGAGCAGGGCCAGAGAGAGAAGCAGGCTTCCTGCTGAACAGGAAGCCCAATGCAAGGGCTCAATCCCAGGAGCCTGGGATCATGACCTGAGCCAAAGGTTTAACCAACTGAGCCACCTAGGTGCCCTTAAAATCTTTAAAAACAAACAAGCAAAAACCTTAAAACAACCTAAGTCTTTGATGAAATTAACAGAACCAAGCCAGACATATCAGCAAGATGAACCTCACAAACACAAACCTGAGAATTTAACAGGTTGTAAATAAAATCCATGGCATATTAAACTAGTTGAATAAGCCATTAAATGTGTAATACATCACCATCCCTTTAAAAAGGTACCTATGATATAAAAAACAGATGTGTATATACCATTAAATATATAATTTAGCTCCAATTCAATTAAAACTTTTTAATAATTGTGCTTATTTCCCACCCTCCCTCTCTCTCTCTTTCTCACTCTTTTCCAGTTATGGAAAATACATGCTAAGAAGCATTGAGTTTAGAGAAATATAATTTTGCATTGAATATCAAGTTAAAAACTTCATAAATGTGTAGCGTTAGGCTAATTACATGACCTCCATGAACTGTAATTCCTTCATCTGTTTCTTCAAAAGTACTGTGGAGTTTAAAGGAGAAAATGAATTTGAAGCTGCTAATATAGTGTCAATCTAAGGGCAGATATGTCTCTTTCAGATATCTATTTTTATTCCATAAATATAATCTTTGGTTATTAGTTATAAAAATATAATTAAGCAAGCTCTAGAAATTTTACATCTTAATATTTAATTTAAATACATTAATTAAAAACTGACAATATGAATTGCCTGCTTTTAAACAGTTATTCATTGCTAAAATTTGGATATATGATTGTTGCTAATTCAATTTATTTCCTAGTCTGAACTTTTATTTCACTTATTATCTCTTTGTTATTCTTGCAGGCAGAGAGTTTCTGTTTTGTATCTTTTAACTGCAATTTAAATAAAACTGGTTCTCTCTGCTTTCTTTGTTGAGTGAATGTGGATTAAAAATAAAAGGGCAAATACATTAAAAAGCCTATTTCTTCATAGCTTTTGAAAGATTTCTTGAAAGTTATTATTTCACATATTCTTTCATTAAGGAACTTGTAATATAAAGGGTTTCTACTCTGTTACTTTGTTAAATGCCATAGGAGATACAAAGCTGAGTAAATCAACTCCTATCCTCAAAAAACTCAAGCTCCATTTTGATCAGCAATGGACACATCTAGGAATTCACACCACCAAACCATGCTCTCAAGTGACTAGTGGGTCACTTTGCATATAAAATAGCGATTATTATTATTATTTTTTAAAGATTTTATTTCTTTATTTGACAGAGAGAGATCACAAGTAGACAGAGAGGCAGGCAGAGAGAGAGAGAGAGAGAGAAGGAAGCAGGCCCCCCACTGAGCAGAGACCCCGATGCGGGACTCGATCCCAGGACCCTGAGATCATGACCTGAGCCGAAGGCAGCAGCTTAACCCACTGAGCCACCCAGGCGCCCCTAAAATAGCGATTATTATAGCCAAACTCACTGCCCTCTTAAATTTTTCCATTCTAAATGTCTGTTCCATGCAGGAATTATCTGTTCTGTTACTGCTTTATCTCTCTGCAGTGCCACTGAAAATGACTGTTATAGATTTAACGGATTAATGAACAAATGAATGAAGAATGAATGACTATGTTTATTTCTGTTCAAGGACAACTTACATCCATCCTTTGGTGCTTTTTAGTATATTTTGCTAACAGAAGTACAGATTTTTTTTTTTCTTCTCAAAAGGCTGCTGACTCTTCCTTTATACTTAATTATTCAAAAACCTTCAAAATCTTTACCAGTTGTCCAAAAGTTTATACTTTTATTTCAAATGAAATTTTACTATGTTTTAAAATCAATATGAAGCTATGTGCTGTTTTAAGTACATTTGTTAGTTTTTTAACTACTCAGAACAACCCTGTGGAATAGGTTACTGATTTTCCCCCCTGTGTTATATATGAGAACATTGGGGCACGTGAAAGTTAAATAATTTCTCTCTTAGAATAGATTGATTCTGCGATCTGAACCATGAAGTTTCTCTTCAAACTTTATATTCATAACAGCTACACTATTTTTTCTCCATACAAGATTATGTGTCTCTCTATAAAGCTGATATATACATATGTTTTATAAAAACTGAAGAAATAAAATTAAAAATGAGTGTGCACAACACATATATAACATAAAAACTTAAAGGTGCACAAAAATATGTACATGTATGTGTTACGACACTGTACATTTATTTTTAAGTTTTTATTAAATTGTTCTAATTGCAAAAGAAATCTTGCATTGCTATCGACCTTAAGAGAGATTATCCAGGGAGACTACATCTAATCAAGGAGCCTCTTTAACAGCAGAATTTTCTCTGGCTGACAGCAGAAGAAAAAGTCAAAGAGATCCAAAGTTTAAAACTGATTCACATACAGATGTTAGTTTGATGCTGGAGGAGGCAGGTGAGAAAGAATGTAGGCATCCTTTAGGGGCAGAGTGGCCCGGTTGACAGGAAGGAAACAGGGACTTTTAGCTTCCTGTTACAAAATATGGATTGTGCCAAAAACTGGTAAGCTTGGAAGAATCCCAAGTCCCAGATGAGAACTGCAGCCTTTGCCTACACATTATGATATGTTGAACAAAGAAGCCAGCCAGCCATGCCACCCCAGATCTGACGTAAAGAACTGTGAAATCATAAGTGAATGTTGTTTCACGCCCTATAATTATGGTGATTTGTAAGCAGGAGTAGAACACTGTGCATTCACTTTACCTTTGTGGTTATTTCTAAAATGAATGAAAACCAGAGAAGAGGTACTAGCCTCTTAGACTGATTTGAATATTTGTTTAGTTAAGTAGATTCTCTTGTTTCCACCTGTGGATATTGATTATGTCTCTTCTGTATCTTTACCTCCTTTTCATTGTCTTAAGAAGTTAGTTCCTGTGGGCACCTGGTGGCTCAGTGAGTTAAGCCTCTGCCTTTGGCTCAGGTCATGATCTCAGGATCCTAGATTCGAGGCCTACATCAGGCTCTCTGCTCCGCAGGGAACCTGTTTCTCCCTCTGTCTCTGCCTGCCTCCCTGCCTACTTGTGATCTCTCTCTGTCAAATAAATAAATAAAATCTTAAAAAAAAAAAAAAAAAGAACTTAGTTCCTGCAGAACAATACAAAAAAATAGCAGTAATGAAAGACTTCACAATTTTTTTCTTCACATTAGTAGTGATTCTTTTACTGCTTTATTATGTTAAGTATTGATATTGAGGAATGTATGTTACATAAAATCCCAATACATTTGCCTCCTTTTCAAGAATTTAATCACAATTGCTTATTAAACACTATCAAATGCATTTTAGTATCTTTTGAAATATGTAAATGGTCTTCCTTCTCTTAGTCATTTTTAGAATTGAATTAGGTTACTAGTTTTCCTAAGAGTAAAACACCATCATCTTCCTTTAATGACACAACCATTATTATACTATTTTCTGTTTTGTCACTGTATTTGTCATACTTAATATCTTATTAAGTAACTGTGTGTCTATATTTGTATAAATGAAATGAATCCATTGTGTTCTTTGAGGGAGCAATGATGTCTGATAGAGTTGTAAATTTTATGCTACATAAAAAGAATTATAAAATATTTTCTGTTTTTCTCTGTTTTGGAACACATAGAACTCTTTTTCTTTTCTTTTCTTTTTCTTTTTTTTTAAGATTTTATTTATTTATTTTTGAGAGAGAGAAACAGGCTCCCTGCCGAGCAAGGAGCCCAGTGCAGGACTCAATCCCAGGGTCATGATCTAAGCTGAAGGAAGGTGCTTAACCATCTGAGCCACCCAGGTGCCCCAAAACTTTTTTTCTTTTTAAAATATGTTCTAAACTTCTTTTCGTTTAAAGCCTATTCATGTTAAATAATTCTTGTGATTTAACATTAGCAATTTTTTAAAATTTATATCCTTCATTCAGTTTCTTTCAAATTTGTTGATAAAAGTTTATGTTATGTATAAAATTTGCTTATGTTTAATCACCTCTAAATCTGTCAGTGTACTCTTTTTAATTTCTACTGCTTAATATTTAGGTTTAATTATCTTTTAGCATATGCCCTGATCATGTTAGACTTGAACACAGTCTTCCTTTTAATTATCTACAGGCTTTTGTTTTTCATTTAACTACTGTGGTTTTCTTAATTTTTTCAGTTCACTTTCTTTGAAAGTTCATATTCTAGCTTCTTGAGTTGGAAATCGAATTAATTAATTCTTAGACATGCTTGCATATTTACAGCTTTAAATTCTCCCAGCATTCCTTTGGACACACCCATTAATTGTGACAGGGTACCTTTGGTTGTTCAAGTTTCTCTGTCTCTGCGAAGTAACGTACCACCAGAGTGCATGCTAGTCACATCTCAGACGTTAACTTCTGTGACCGAGTGTGAGGAAATACAGTCTTTGGTCTTCCAGTAAAGTCTTGGAGCAGAAGAGGCAAGCCCCTTTCTAAGTCAACCTATATTAGCACAGATAGCTGATAATGGCCACACAGACCTACCTGTGGCCACATGTTGTGCTTGGTGTTCTCAGAGATCCTCCTGAATGCTCTCTGGGGATCTCTTGAGATTTTTTTTTTTTTTTTAAGATTTTATTCATTTATTTGACACAGAAATCACAAATAGGCTTAGAGGCAGGCAGAGAGAGGGGGAAGCAGGCTCCCCACCAAGCAGAGAGCCCTATGTGGGACTAGATCCCAGGACCCTGAGATCATGACTTGAGCCGAAGGCAGAGGCTTAACCCACTGAGCCACCCAGGCACCCCTCTTGAGATCTCTTTTCTCCAGGGGATCCTTTTTTCTTACAGGACTGGATTCTCACTATTGGTTCCCTGTGGCTGAAACCCATCAAGCAGATGGGTGTGCCATAATAGCAATTTCCTCAGATTCGTAACCAGGGCTTAGGTTACTGAGTTTCAAAGTTTACATTACATATTATTTTTATTAAATGAAAATAATGGCAGGCACCTGAGTGGCTCAGTTAAGTAAGCATCTGCTTTCAGCTCAGGTAATGATCTCAGGGTCCTAGGATTGAGTCCCTCATCTGGTTCCTTGCTCAGTGGGAAGCCTGCTTCTCCTTCAACCCCTCCCCCCTGCTCCTGATCTCTCTCTCTCTCTCTGAAAAATAAATAAAATCTTTAAGAAAAATTTAAAAAAGCGGTGTGTTGGTCATTGAATCCCACTACCAGAGCTTTTCTTATACTTTCCCTACTCATTTTTTTTTCTTCTTTCCTTTTCAAGATGACACTGTTCAGGGTCATCTAACAATGCTGAAATGGGGAGACCCTTTCAGTTTTGCTTTTCCCAAGTTCAGTAGTACAATACATACAATCAATACAATCAATAATATTGTCTGAACTATCATACCATAAAAAAAAACATTACCTTGGGGAGTAAACACCTTTTCTTATTTTGCATAAATACTACTTTGGGCCAGTTAGCATCCCTAGGTTTTTAAACACAAATTATTTCAGTTTATAATTTTAGCTTTGAAATCTGCTGTAAGAAAGCTATTATATGAAAAAGAAATTGTGTGTGTTGGCTTTGTGGTCATTCTGGTATTATTATTTTAGAAAGTTTTATTTTTATTTTTTTTAAAGATTTTATTTATTTATTTGACACAGAGAGAGAGAGAGGCAGCAAGAGAGGGAATACAAGCAGGGTGAGTGGGAGAGGGAGAAGGCTGAGTGGAGAGCCTGATGCAGGACTCAATCCCAGGACCCTGGGATCATGACCTGAGCCCAAGGCAGATGCTTAACAACTGAGCCACCCAGGCGTCTCCCCCACCCCCCCTTTTTTTTTTTTAAAGATTTTATTTATTTATTTGACACAGAGAGAGATCACAAGGAGGCAGAGAGGCAGGCGGCAGGGGTGGGGGTGGGGGCGGGGGGCAGGCTCCCTGCTGAGCAGAGAGCTCAATGTGGGGCTTGATCCCAGGACCCTGAGATCACGACCTGAGCTGAAGGCAGAGGCTTAACTCACTGAGCCACCCAGGTGCCCCTGTTTTATTTTTATTTTTATTATTAAAGTATGCTTGGCATGCATTGTTAGTTTCAGGTGCACAACATAGTGATTCAACAATTCTATACATTACATAGTGCCCACCACAATAAGTCACCATCTGTCACCATACAGCATTATTACAATATTGACACTAGTTCCTATGCTGTACTTTTCATCTCCATGAGTCGATTGTTTATAACTGGCTTATACCTCTTTTTTTTATAACTTATTTTATTTAAATTCAATTAGTTAACACATAGTGTATTATTAATTTCAGAGGTAGAATTCAGTTATTCATCAGTTGTATATAATACTCTGTGCTCATTACATCACACGCCCTCCTTAATGTCGATCACCCAGTTATCCCATTCCCCGACTTACCTTCCCTCCAGTAAACGACGGTTTGATTCCTGAAGTTTGTACCTCTTAACCCCTTCATCTATTTCATTCATCAAATTATTTTCATTTATATTATCACATAATTTCCTTTTCATAAATGTCACAGGCTTCTGCAAAACTTCTACCCTATAAAGTAATAAGTGAATGAATATGTATGCATATGTATATACTGATTATAGTTCTTTGCCTATTGGAAAGAAGAAATCAGAGGTGGATATGAGGCCAGGCAATAATTCCTTTTGGATATATGGAAACTTGATTTCTGGGTTTAAGAGTTTATGTGTTGAAGAAGACCACATATTACCTGGAGGCACTGCTTCATTTCTCCCAACAAGCCCCCACAATCTGGCAGCTTCCTCTGGTATATCCTCCCGTCAACTTGCCTTAGGTTTCAGGCTTAAACACTGAAGTCAGCCATTCTGAGAATCAGGAACAAGAGCAACAAAGTAATTTAGTAACTGTATTAAAGACCCATACCCTTCCCTTTTTCCAGATTCTTTAGCCTCTGACAGTACAGATACTCAAAAATTCTGCTGTGGAATCTGGATTTTCTGTCATCCTGATTCTCACCTATATGTCTTTGAAAGATGTTCAACACTTTTATCATTTTATATTAATTTGATTTCACCTGCTTTGTGTTTTAATTTCTCATTGTTTTGTTCCATTAATAACAAATGTCCTGATCTGCATTACATGATATAAGCACTCTTATTTTACATTCCTTCAATTGTTTCAGTTGGATTTAGTGAAGGAATGGAAGGAAACATTCATTTACACTTCATGAATTAGATTTCTATTCATTTGTAAGACATCTTAATGGAAAAGAAAGTATTGTAATTATACATAAAATTATGGATGTTTAACTATGATTATGCACGTTATCCTGACAGGTGTCAAAGAAACTTATGACAGATTTAAAGATACTAATAATAGAAACATAGCTGTTAAAATTAAATTTCAAATCTTTTATCACCAGCACCATGACACCAGAATAAAAGAGCTGTCTAAAAGTCAGCAGAGTGAACCACACTGAGGCAGAGTCATGTACTCATATTTTAATTTAGAAATTATCCCACACTCTATTTTTCCAGTCCCACTGAAACAAATGCATCAGTTAAATATGTAAAGCTTAGTCTCTCTTACTGGCCATCCTGGGGTTTTCTTTGTTTATTATTTATGTTTTTGTTGGTTGTTTGGTTAGTTGGTTCTTGATTCATTAACCCAAAAAGAAGTTAAGAAGGATTTTGTTAGTATGTGTGATTTGGTACTCAAATGAAACATTTCTAAATCATTCTATAGTCATCCTGAAGAGAGTGGTCCCAAAAGTCTGTCCTTTAAAACATGCATGATCATCAGAGATGAGTATCCTGGTAGAAGTAACATCTCATGTAAGGAAGGAGGCTATTTATATGGATACTATGTGTCAAATCTTTCTTGGAAGAGAAATATTGGTCCCTATTGTTGTAAGGACTTTTGTTAGCATTACAGTGGAGCCACGTTCTAGACAGAGGATGGGAGTCATTTCTCTGTTATGCATTGAATTGTTGATGAACGTCAACCAAAACTTGAGCTGCCTTTTTCAGACATCTATGAAGCCCATGGGACTCATGTGCAATGTCAACAAGCACAAAGCTGCCTGTCAGGTACTTATTATTTTTCTTTCTTCCCCTTCTTGTATGATGTGGTCTTTAATTGTATTTCATTTAATCTAAGAATTTTTCTTTAAGATTTTGGGGTTTCTTTCTGATCCTTATGAAGCATATTTGCCACAATAGAATTCTCCATGAATGTTTCAACTCAAAAAAATATAATTACTGAGAATAGAGACCAGACTTCGGTTAAGAATTGTGTAATCTGACTAGAATCATTGCCCGCCTTCCAATATGCTTGGACATAGCTACCTCACCACTATATTCAACAATTCTCTCAACACATCTGACAATATCTATGGGCAGTTTTTGACATGGTGGAACATTTCTTCCTCGTTAACAAGCTTTTCCCACTTGACTTCTAGGGTGGCCCTTTCTTTTTTCCTTACTGGTTTTTCTTTCTTCTTTGCTTCCTTTGGACATATCCCTAAACTTTTAACTTTGGCATGTCCCCAGACCTCTCAGTTTTTAAATCTCTTTTAGTTGCCATCTGTAGTCATCTCTATGACAAGCTTTTATGGCTTTACAATTCATGTAGATACTGATCACTCCCAAACTTGTATCTCAGACACTAGCTAGCCTCTTCTCAGAACTCCAAGTGTATATCCAAATGCCTATCAGATATGTCTTCTTATATCTTTAATAAATATTGCACTCAACTGATCTGATCTTTCCCTGAAGCTTGCTCTATCACCTTACTCCTTACTTTCAGTTGAAGACTCCACTCTTTAATTTGTTCTGTTTGAACACCTCCAAGTCTTCTTTGATTCTGTTTTTCTCTCAATTCTCATTCAGTTATTACACACAAATCTTGCTGCCTGTAGCTTCTGAAAACTTGCCAGTACTTTGCTCAAACTCTTTCACTTCTTTCTTTGCTCAAACTACCTCATTTCTTTTAAAGAACTTCTGATGACCTCAAGGTCCTACATGGTATATACTTTCACTGCCCCCTTAACTCTTGGCTTTAAACCCATGATATTTTTTCCTCTCATTCCTCTGTGGTCATGCTGGGCTGTTCTCTGAGTCTTATATATACTAGACATTCCTCCATCCCTGGTCTACGTTACCAAATTCTCCCTCTGCCTAGAGTGTTCCTCTATAGATAACCAGACGGCTTACTCTTTATTTCCTTTAGTGTTGCTGATATGTCACTTTTTAGTCAAGGGCCGCCTTGGCCATCCCAATTTAAATTACTATCCCTATATTCTTCACTCTATGGAAATATTTACTGCAACTTTATTTGTTATAACTTTTCCCCATTACTTTCACTTTCTAATATGCTATATCATACGTATTTTTAAGATGTGTTTCTTTCCTCATTAAAAATGGTCCTACCCATAAGAAAATCACTTTTTCACTGATATATCCAGTGCTTAGAGGACTAGATATGACATATTTGCTAAGTGAATGAATGAAGGAATTGATAAATGAATAAAAATAAACTATATATAGCTATATGGTGCCTGATTTTATTTTCTTTCCTTCATAGATTTATTCACCTGGAATAATCCACTCAATCTTTGTTTCCTTTCTAAACTTTAGCCATAATTTAAATATATATTACACACACAATTTTTCTGGTTTTACTTTTTTAGGTTAAATAATTCTGTACTGAAGTGCGCAGTAATGAATTTTTGATTAACTGAAGAAGTGATGATGAATTTTTGATGTGATGAAGTTTTACAACCCAAATACCCCCATGAAATTACAGTCTTGGTGAGGGGGATGTGGGAGTAGTAACAGTTTTCCAAAAACCTCTCTCATGCTTTACTCCAGTAATTATTACTTCAAGAAAATTAACCTCTGACATCATAAATTAGTTTCTTGTTTTAAAACTTTATAAAATTGAAATTCTTCTTAATGTACTCTTTTATATCTGGATTCCTTGTATTTCTCCAGATCTTTTGTGAGATTCATCAGTGTTGTTGCATGTCATAATAATAGTTCTTTTGATTGCTCTATAGTAATATATTATAAATTATGTCTATTCTGATTGTTCATAGGCATTCGATTTTTTCTCATTTTGAGATGTTGTAAAATGCTTCATAGATGCTGCTTTGAATATTCTGTTCATTTTTTTGGTGCAAATATTCATATGATTAGGGGAGTAATAACTGAGTCACAGAGTAGAAATGTGTTCTTATGAACCCAGGTAGATATAGCTATTTACACTTCCATCAGCAATATCTAATAAGTTTTAGTTACTTTAAATGTTTGTCAAATATGGCCTTATTAGTTTGCTGTTAGTGATGATGTTGCTGCAATTTTACTTATTTACTTATTACTTTTCATTGTTTTTATTTTTGTTGGGCAGGAGGCTGGTTATAGTTCTTTTTGTATTTTTCAGAAAACTAATGATGTTGAGAAATTTTCCATAAATTTATTTGTTATCTGGATTTTTTTTCATTCTCTATTCAAACACTAAATTGAATTTCTGGGTTTTTAAAATTGATCTCTATGTTCTCCACAAACTTTTATATATATATATGATCTTATGTTATCATATATATTTTATATATCAGGTATATAACATGTATTAATATAATATTTACAATATGTAACACTTAATACATACCATATATGTAGCATATAAAATATAATAATATATATTTATATATCACATATATCATATAAACACCAAATACTTCTATTCTGAGACTATGTTTTCTGTACTTTGATAAAAAAAATATATATTCTTAATTATAATGAGGTCTAATTCATCAATCTTTATTTCATTTTGATTAGTACTTTGTGTCCAGTTTAGGAAATCATTTCCTCCCTAGTATGATGAATGATTCTTTTTTTTTTTTTAAGATTTTATTTATTTATTTGACAGACAGAGATCACAAGCAGGCAGAGAGGCAAGCAGAGGGAGAGGGAGAAGCAGGCTTCCCGCTGAGCAAAGAGCCTGACGTGGGGCTTGATCCCAGGACTTTGGGAAAATGACCTGAGCCAAAGGCAGAGGCTTTAACCCACTGAGCCACCCAGTAGCCCCATGAATGATTCTTGACATCTACCACATGCCATAAACAAAAATTGATTCCAGTGAATCATAAACTGGGTGTAACTGGCAAGTTTAGCTTTTAAAAGATAAACACTAAGATATTTTTAAATACATTGAATATTATATTCTATGTAACATATTGTACATATTATACATAATGTGCAATATATAATATGCTGTATGACAATATATGATATATAATATGTTATGCATATGTATAATGATACATAAAAATATATTAAAAGATTTCCTAGTGTTTATCTTTTATTTATTTTTAAGATTTTATTTATTTGTCAGAGATGGAGGATGAGAGAGAGAGAGAGACAGTGGCAGGCAGAGGGAGAAGCAGGCTTCCTGTTGAGCAAGGAGCACAATGTGAGACTCAAATCCAGGACCCTGGGATAATGACCTGAGCCAAAGGCAGACACTTAAATGACTGAGCCATCCAGGCATACCTAGTGTTTATCTTTTTTTTTTTTTTAAGATTTTATTTATTTATTTGATAGACAGAGATCACAAGTAGGCAGAGAGGCAGGCAGAGAGAGAGGAGGAAGCAGGCTTCCTGCTGAGCAGAGAGCCCGATGCGGGGCTCGATCCCAGGACTCTGGGATCATGACCTGAGCCGAAGGTAGAGGCTTTAACCTGCTGAGCCACCCAGGTGCCCCAAAGGTTGTACGAATATTTGCTGAATTTTAAAAAATATTTTCATTGATGGCAGAATTCTAGGATGACATTTATTTTATTTCAACACTAAAAGGTAACATTCTTTTGTTTTTAAGCTTTCATGGTTTCTTTCGAGAAATGAAGTCTTAACTTCTTTAAAAAGAAGGTGTAGTTCTTCCCATATAGCAGTTATTAGTATTTTTTGTTTGTCTTTGATTTTCAGCAGTTTACTAGGTTGTGCTCAACATGCTTTTCTTTGTATTTATCATGCTTGGATTTTATAGAGTTGTTTACATATGTAGTCTGATCTCTTTCAACAGTTTTTAAAAATTCTCTGCCTAGGTCTTTTCTTCTGTAATTCGAATTATGTATATATACTGTACTTTTCTATTTTGTTCTATAGTGGTATTCCTGCATTTACAATCTTGTTTTCATTTTAATTCTTTAATCTGGTTATTTTGTACTGATATAACTTTCACTTCACTAATCCTCTTTTCTGTTGTGTCTATTCTTTTTTTAATCCCATGTATGTAGTACTTAACCTTAGTATCTTTAAGTTCTACGATGTCTATTTTTTTTTTTTTTTTTAGGAGATTCAAGTTCTCTGGTAAGATTCTCAATGTTTATCTACTATCCTTAATATATTAATCATAGTTATTATTATAATCGTGATTTTTTTTCCTTCCATAGGTAGTAAGTTTATATTATCTGCTTTCCAATTTGGTTTTATGCTATTTGGTACTCTTTGCTAGCCAAAATTCATAACTAAAAAATTTAGGTAATTTTTGATGAAATGCCTGTCATCATGTATGGTAGCTTATACAGTCTGTGGCTTTCCCTGCAGAGGATTGAATAGTTTTGTAACAGAGTCATAGGCTTTAAGTTGCAGCTTTGTATCAGTCCTCTAAGCCTCTGACACAGAAGTGAAAATAAGGGTCTGAGGTTAGGGCTCATTTCACTTCACTTGTCTTTTTCCTGACATCTTAACATATCATGGTCTATTTGGTTGGTTTATATTGTCTTTTGTTTGTTTCTGTTGAGGTAAATTGACATATAATATTAGTTTCAGGTGTACAATACAGGGATTCAGTATGTGTATATGCTGCAAAAATGATCACCAGGGTAAGTCTAGTTAACATCCTTCAACACATATAGTTACAAAAAATTTTGTGTGTGTGTGATGGTGACATTTAAGATTTACTTCCTTAGTAACTTTCACATATGTAATACAGTATGATTAACTACAGTCACCATGCTGTATATTATGTACATGTAACTTCATTTTGTAACTGAAATTTTGTGACTTTTGACCCCCTTAAAACCCATTTTGCCCACCCCATCATCCTGATCTCTGGCAACCCAATCTATTCTCTATCTTTGAGCTATATTTTAAGTTATTCCTTTTGTGTTTTATGCATTCTGCACATTGTCTTTGTTGCAAAAATAAGCTTAAAAAAAAAAAAGCTTTAAAATTGCTACCCAGCCATTTTTTCATATACATAAGTTGAACCACACTCTATTTGAACATTTTCCTGATCTATACCTACTTCCATGGTGTGTTGAGGGAGTATGACATAATGCGTGTAAATCTCTCAACACTTTTCTCAGATACACTGACTCTCAGTGAAGAGTAGCTAGCATTGTTATCACCATTTCCATGATGATGATAGTGATCACCATGTTAATAATCATTATCACATACAAACTTTAACAAAGATTAAGACTTTACCCTTTGGAAATATCCTGCAGAAGCCTCAACTTACTGGTTTGTAAAATAGGAATAGTGATGCAACTATAGTGGAAATTTAGTGAATGTCACTGATCATCATTTTTTACCCCGTTTCTGATTATTTCCTCGAGCTATTGATGTGTTTCATTTCTGAACATTCAGCACCTCACACGGGGGCAGAACCATTATAACTGCTTACTTAGAAATATTTTAGACTAATTGCACATGTATATTAAAAATTACTGCATTTTATTAAAAATTTACCATGTCAAGTATGCTCATTCAAAATCAAATTATTTGTTACTTCCTTAAAATTTAAGAGGGATGCCTGGGTGACTCAGTTGGTTAAGCATTTGGCTTTGGCTCAGGTCATGATTCCAGGGTCCTAGGATCAGCCACACATTGGTTGGGCTCCCTGCTCAGCAGGAGGCCTGTTTCTCCCTCTCCCTCTGCCTCCTGATCCCCCTGCTTGTGCTCTCTGTCTGTCAGATAAATAAATATTTAAAAAATAATAATAATAAAATAAAATTTAAGAGCATATATAATATATAATAGATACCCAAATAGAGCAAAGCACAACAGAATGGGTTTATGCTAAGAATTGATGAAACATTGGATGTATAATTCAAAACTGATAAGCACATGTAAGTCTGGATGCTTATCTGAGGTGTACCAGCACTCTCTTTAGGTTTTATGATCATGTTGACAACCACCTCCTTCCTGTGACATTTTCCTATTTCAGGAGAGTCAAAGAATGCAATTTCTCAGAGCCAGTTAAACTGGAAAGGGCAATGTTCCAAAAAATAAAATTTAGGAAATAAATCTCTTCCAATAAAATATTAATCAAGGGATTTCTTTGAAGTAAAATATTTTGTAGAAGCAGATATAAAATTGCTTTGACCTTTCAAGTACAATACAGAACAACCATTTGCATTTACAACAATAAAATACCTCACCCATATTACACAGAAAGGTTTGGAAATCAGGAGAAAGTTCAATTAAAGTTTCTCTTAGGTCTCAGTCCTGAATGCTAATTCTAGGTAATGTTAATAGGTGTTCCACATTATGTATTTTTATTAATATAAAATGGTAGATTTCTAACACAGATATTCAGTAACAAGAAGCAAAAATGACCCTGCCTGCTATTCAGTTATTGAAGTTATAAACAAGAGGACATTTTGGTTTTGTTTGGTTTTATTTCATTTTGTTTTTATTTTATTTGGTTTTTGAGGAGTAGAGGGGTTGGATGTGGAGTAGAAATCTGAGGTGGCAGAGAGGGAGGAGGAAGGACAGCAGAAACAACATTTTTATAGTTTTATAGCCTTGCCTAGGACTGGTCTTTGTCTCACATAGTTACTTCAATTTTCTAGTAATTTATAGGCATGCTGTTATTGTAGACATTAACCTTAAATTTCCAGAGGAAAATAATGAAGCAAGAGAAAAGTTAGTGAAAATAGGTTAGTGGCTAGACATAAATGTGGCTTCTGCATTTTATGCTCACACCAGTGTATTCTACTTTAAATTTCTGTAATTTCCCCCCACATTTCAACATGGTGGAAATTATTGGCTGTCCTTATTTGTAGTTAGTACATTTCTTTTGTGGCGAAAAAAGAGTTTTTTATTTTATTTAATATTCTATTATGATATAAATCATATATTACATTGTGTAAGTTTAAGGTACACAACATGTTGATTTGATACATGTGTATATTGCAGTTAGATTGGCACTGTAGCATTAGCTAACACTTCTACCACTTCCTATAATTATCATTTCTTTTTCTTGTGAGAAAATTTAATATCTAGTCTTTTCAGAACTTTCAAGTATATAATAATATAGTATCTCTGACTATAATCACAATGCTGCACATTGGATCTCCAGAACTTACACATGTTCTAGTTACCAGTTTGTACCCTTTGAACAATATCTTCCCAATTCCCCCACACTGCAGCCCCTGAAAACCAGCATTCTACTCTGTCTCTTGAGTCTGGCTTTTTCAGAAGCTGCTATAGATGATAAAATGCAGCATTTGTAGTTCTCTGATGTATCTCAGGTAGCATAATGCCCTCAAGGTTCATCCATGTTGTCACAAATGGAAGGATTTCCTCCATTTTTATGGCTGAATATTTTCCTATTCTCTCTCTCTCTCTCTCTCTCTCTCGAGATATATATCTATAGATCTAGATATCTAGATCTATAGATATATATCTCGAGAGAGAGAGAGAGATAGATCTTGATCCATTCATCCACTGATTTTTTTTTCCATATCTTGACACTTAGTTTTTTTTCCATATCTTGGCCAGTGTAAATAGTTATGCAATAAACATGAGAGTGCAGATAACTTTTTGATATCCTGTTTTCATATTCCTTTCAATATATACCCAGAAGTGGGGTCACTGGATTATATGGTAATTTTATTTTTACTTTTCTGAGAAACCTCCATACTGTTTCCCATACTGGCTGAATTTTTATTTCCACCAATAGTGCGTAAAGGTTTATTTCTCTCTACATCTCTTGTCTGCCTGACGATAGCCCTTCTAACAGGTGTGAGGTGATATATCATTCTGGTTTTTATTTGCAATTCCCTGATGATTAGTGGTGTTGGGCAGATCTCCGTGTACCTGTTAGTGATTTAGATATCTTTTTTGGAAAAATGTCTTCTCAGTTCCTCTGCTCATTTTTTTTTCTCTGCTCATTTTTAAATTGTTTGTTTTATTTTGATTTGTTTTGTTTTTTGGTATTGGGTTGCATGAGTTCTTTAAACATTTTGGATATTAAACCCTCATCTGATATATAGTTTGCAAATACTTTCTCCATTCTGTATGTTGCCTTTTCATTTTGTTCTTTGTTTTTTGCTATGAGAAGATTTTAGTTTGATGTAGGCCCACTTTTTGATATTTGCTCTTTTGGGGTCACATCCAAAAAAGTCATTGCCAACACCAATGTCAACGAGCTTTTCCCCTGTGTTTTCTTCCAGGAGTTTTCCTGTTTCAAGTCTTATAGTTAAGTCTTTAAACCATCTTGAATTAATTTTTGTTAATGGTGTGAGATAGGAGTCTGCTATCATTTTTCTGCCTGTTTATCCCACTCTCCAGCACTATTTACTAAAGAGACTATTGTTCCCTCATGGTCTAATCTTAGTTCCTTTCATAAATAATTGACCATGGGTTTATTTCTAGGCTCTCCATTCTGTTGCATTGATCTATGCCTTTGCTTTTATACCAGTACCAAACCACTTTACTTATTATAGCTTCATAATATAGTTTAAAATCAACAAGTGTGTTGTCTCTTGCTTTTTTCTTTCTTAAGATTGCTTTGGCTATTAAGGGTCTTTTGTGATTCCATACAAATTTTAAGATTTTTTTTTTCTACTTCTGTGTAAAGTATTTTGGGAATATTGATGGAAATTACTTTGAATCTGTAGGTTCTTTAAGTCGTATGGACATTTTAGCAATTTTAATTCTTCTAATCCATGAGCATAGTATATTTTTCCATTGATTTGTGTCATCTCCAATTTCTTCCATCAATGTAGTTTTCATTGTACAGGCCTTTCAACTTCTTGGTTAAATTTATTACTAGATATTTTTTGGATGCAATTTTAAAGAGGATTACTTTCTTAATTTCACTTTTTGATTGTTTTGTTATTGTATAGAGGCAAAAATGACTTCATATATTGACTTGGTGCCCCATAACTCTACTGAACTCATTTATTAGTTCTGACAGTTTTTTTGGTGGCATCTTTAGGGTTTTCTATATATAATATAATACCATCTGAAGATAGAGATACTTGCTTCCCTTTTCCTCATGGGAGTGGTCACAGCTGGCTAATTCAGCTTTATGCTGTACCTCCTTGGGAGAGAGGAAGCACTTACAGAGTTCCTCTTATCCTCTCCATTGTGGCCAAACTCTTTTTTTTTTTTTTTCTCTCATGGAGTGTTGGAATGTCTTCCCAGGAAACCAGGACTTCTACAAATGCTCTTTCATCTGTGGGTGTCTCCTCAAGTCAGGGATATCCTATAATTCCCCAACCATGGCAAAGAGAGGGGAGGCCAGTTCACAGGCTCTTGCTGGTTCCACAGCCCATACTGAGGATTGTATACCACCTGCTGCACAGGTGGGCAAGACTTCTTCCAGGTCTCTTAGCATATGGCACTAGATTCTACCACTTTCACAAAGACACCCTGCTCATATATGGATGCCAAATTTTAGTTGTTAAGAGGGGAGGTAAAGGGGAACGTCTTATGCCACCATGATGCTATTGTCACTCCAGCAAGACATTTTGTCATGATATCTTCTATATAGTTAATAATTGTCAATTAGTACTCAAAGAAAGTACTATTGCTACTTTAAATGGTAATATGAATCTATGAAAAGTAAACAAAAAATATTATTTTACTGCTTGTAGGATTTCTCAGTTTAGTATATGTGTGGCTCACATTTAAAGAAAAAACACCAAAAGAAATGATTGAAAAGGAAAAATACACATCTCTTCTACCCATTAAAACTTAATTTGAAAACAAAATACAAAAAAGAGAAAAAGTTCTAAATAATTATGTAGTGAGTTGGCAGCAGCTTGATGAGTTATATATAATGACTTTAGACCTATGTTAATTATTTTAAATAAAATAGCAGCTCTAATTAAATATTTAAGGTCTTAATATATTCTTGTGTCAATTTTATACTTAAGTGTATGCATTTTGAACAAAGTTTCAGGTTGATTGCTCTTTGGTTTTAACATACACTATTATTTGTCTTAATGTACTGAATTTTCCTTGAGGGTGTATTTTTTCTTGCATACCCTTGCCATATTAATAAATAACAAATAGAAAGGGAACATCTGCTTAAAAGTCAGCCTTATAAGAATCCCTAATCACTAACAGCAGATTTAGCTACCTCCCTGAAAAATATAAATATATATATATATATATATATATATTTATATATATATATATTTTAAAGATTTTTATTTATTTGACAGACAGAGATCACAAGTAGGCAGAGAGGCAGAGAGAGAGAGAAGAGGAAGCAGGCTCCCTGCGGAGCAGACAGCCTGATGTGGGGCTCGATCCCAGGACCCTGGGATCATGACCTGAGCCGAAGGCAGAGGCTTTAACCCACTGAGCCACCCAGGCGCCCCTGAAAATATATTTTATGTTGAAAGTAATTTGTAGAATCTGAGAATGAGCAGCCAACCAAACAAAAAACCCTCCATTGATAAATTACAACTGAAAACCTGGTAAGAATATATCAGTAATGAAAATGACAATGTGAACTGAATACAATTAAAATTTTCTTAGCCTTAAAGCCTGATTTTATACATCCAGATAGCTCTATATCCAGGGGAGGCGGCAGATTATAGGGATAGTGAAAAACATATACAAATTGGGTAGAATAATACTCTTCTCTATTGATTCAGTTATGTTTGTGTGTGTGTTTGTGTATGTGTATGTGCAAGTATGTGTATATATAGTGTTTGTGCATATTTTATATGGGTATATAGAAGTTGAGTATATCCCTTAGGTTTATTACTTAAGAATAACATTAATAATATTAAGAGTCAATTCAGGACCAAGCTTGGACTTTTTGACATTTTGAAATTCTTGTAATTGAACTAGGTGGAAATACCAATATTTAAATAAAAAGAAAGGATATTGCCTCATAGGACCATTAAAACTTTACTTAGGAGCTCTCCAGTTATTCATTGTAAAGTCCATAAAACTGAGCTATTTTCAACCCAACCTTTCAACCTAGTGTTCTAAATAAGATTAAACATTTTGTAGTGAACTAATGAATGGAAAAGTCAGAATCCCATTCCTGTTTATTTTTCTTATTTCACGGTGTCACAATAAGAATCACATAGTCACTACTTGTTTCTTTATCTGATACTTACTTCTATCCTAAGTATCTTCTATTTAAAATAATAATTACTTTAATTCAACATTGAATAGAAGGATCCAACACAATGTACTGGAAAGAGCATAGGGATGAGAGATGGGAAAATTTAGGATTAATCCTCTATCCAATTCTAAAAATGTTGATTAGACTTTCTCATGTAATACACTCAGTTTCCTAGATTTAATCCCTCCAATTAGAAAATAAGGGTTTATTTTACCATTAGGATACTGTTATGTACTATTTCTGTCATCTCTAAAAATTTTATACAAAATTGCATCCTAATTTATTATTTATCTATTTATTTATTTATTTAATGGTTCAAGTTTTTATTTAAATTCTAGTTAGTTAACATATAGTGTAATATTGGTTTCAGGAGTAGAATTTAGTGATTTGTCACTTACATACAACCCCCCATGCTCATAACAAGTGTTCTCTTTAGGAAAGAATATTAGAACTGCCAAGAGTCTAGAATATAATGTTCAGAGATCACTTACATTGCTTTAGAACTTCATGGTACTGAGGAAAAGGCACTGAATTAAACTCTATGTAAGATATTCCTAGAAAGCTACTTATCATTCTCCAATCACCATCACAGGGAAGGAGCTATAGGACTTAAAGAATATTTCCCTTCTAAAATTAAAACTAGATCTTGAGTGACAAAAATGTAGTTCCTCCAGCTATAAGGCACTTTCTCATGACCTCTTTTTAATTTCTGTTCCATCGTTAAGTCATGAACAGTTTTACAATTGTAAATTAAATTAATATAAACTTATTATATAACAAAAATTTTAAAGAAGCTATATAATACAACCATAAAAGATAATACAAATCTGTTACATGATTTTCCAAATATACTAAAACAGCTGTCATCATTTAAACTTTAGAACTGAATGAAACTCAATGTGAATACTACACATTTTGTTTTCCTTTAAATCTAATAATTGATGAGTCTCTGATTTAGAGTTTACAGGACAAAAATGCTGCATTTTATTTGTGTTGCCGTTGTTGTTTTGTTTTGTTTTGTTCTTTTAGTAATTAGAATTCAATTTCCTCCAATAAAGAGAATGAATTGCTCATGAAAATTTTTAAAAATCTATATTTCTTTCACTGCAGTTTCCTCAACTTAAATACTTAAGTGAGAATGCCTTACTTAAAGTACCATTTTTCATTTTGATAAGATAGATAAAAAAAAATCAGAGATTCAAATATAATGCTGTTTATTCTCTGAAACTATAAAACTATAGTTGCATAATAATAAATATTTTAATGAAAGTTAGAAAAAAGTCAGCTAATTATTATTTAGATAGCATTTATTTTCAAATATTTGGAAATGAAATGCTTACTATTCTTAACATGGTATTTCTCCCTGGATTTTATTTTCTTGCTTCCAAAGAGACCTTTATTTTTTACACTTTGCTGTTATTGAGAAAAAAAAAAAAAGATTACATTCTAGAGAGGAAATAAAGTAGTCCCCCTTTTGTAAAGGGGGTATGTGTTCCAAGATGTCAAGTGGATGCCTGAAACTGTAAATAACACCAAAACGTATATATACATTATGGTTTTTTTTCTTACATGTATGTACCTATTTTGTACCTATTGGTAACTTTACAAATTAGGTACAGTAAAAGATTGAAAACAATAATAATAAAATAGAACAATTATAACAATATCCTACAATAAAAGTTATATTTCTCTCTCTCCCCCAAAATCTCTCACTGTACTGTGCTCATCTTTCTTGTGACAATGGGAGATGATAAAGGCCTACACGGTGAGATCTAGTAAGGTGAATGATATAGGCATTGGGATGTAGTGTTAGGCTACTATGGACCTTCTGACTATTTGTCAAAGGATCATCTTCTTCCCCCATCATTGAAGGCAGGTAACTGAAATCACAGAAGGTGCAGGAGCAGATAAAGGAGGACCACTGTAAACCGCTAAGCCATCCTTCCTCCATGTCTCAGGCCCAGGGTAAAATGTTTCTTTTCCAAGAATTGAAAAAAAAACAAAAAACACATATACACACATACAAACATTGAATCATATAAGAATCAAGCGGTAGAGTTATTCCAACTAATCTTTAAAACTTATTTTACTATTTGCGCCGTCTCCTCTTACTAAATATAGAGCTACCCAGATGTTCAGGCTGAGTCTTTAAGAAAATTTCTACCAAAAAAAAAAAAAAAAAGAAGAAGAAGAAGAAGAAGTAGAAGAAAAATAAAATATAGACACAAAAAGAAAATTTTTTCATTGTATTAAGTTGATATTCAGTATCGTTTTTTTTGTATGTCCTGAATTTCCAGTCATAAGGAGTTGAGAAGAGGATCTACAAATCTTTTAAAAGTAACGATAAACTTTATCACCTTCACATTGAGGCACAATTATAACTGATATTTTTGCTTGACCTTAAAAAACACAATTTGTTATATTTTCTATAACTCCTATTAATTTTTCCTTCCATAATAACACATAATAACACTTGAAAATTAAATGAGTAAAGCATCATAACTTAACATGTTGACAGTACAAACTTACATGTATTTCTGTATTTGGTTTTTTTCTCAAAGAGGTTAGCATTTCACTCCAAAAAGCCTTGATTATTGATAGACCCTCACTGTTACCAGTTAATTATTTTTTAATATGTTATGTTTGTCACCATACAATACATCATTAATTTTTGATGTAGCGTTACATGATTCATTGTTTTCATATAACACCCAGTGCTCCATGCAATCCATGCTCTCCTTAATATCCACCACCAGATTTACCCATTCCCCCACCCCCCTTCCTTCTAAAACCCTCTGTTTGTTTCCCAGGGTCCATAGTCTCTCATGGTTCATCTCCCCCTCCAATTACTCTCTTCATTTTTCCTTTCCTTTTCCTAATGTCCTCCATGCTATACCTTATGTTCCACAAATAAGTGAAACCATATGATAATTGACTTTCTCTGCTTGACTTATTTCACTTAGCATAATCTCTTTCAGTCCCATCCATGTTGATGCAAAAGTTGAGTATTCATCCTTTCTGATATTCCATTGTGTATATGGACCACATCTTCTTTATCCATTTTTCTGCTGAAGGACATCTCCTTCCTTTCCACAGTTTGGCTATTATGGATATTGCTGCTATGAACATTGGGGTACATATGTCCTTCTTCTCACTACATCTGTATCTTTGACATAAATACCCATAGTGCAATTGCCGGGTCATGGAGTAGCTCTTTTTTTTTTTTTTTTTCAGTAGCTCTATTTTTAATTTTTTGAGGATCTTCCACACTGTTATCCAAAGTGGTTACACCAACTTGCATTCCCACCAACAATTAATAATTGAAAACTAAGTTATTGGGGCATCTAGGTGGCTCAGTCATTAAGCATTTGTCTTCAGCTCGGGTCATAATCCGATCCCAGGGTCCTGGGATTGACCCCCACATCAGGCTCCCTACTCAGTTGGAAGCCTGCTTCTCCCACTCCCACTTCCCCTGATTGTGTTCCCTCTCTCACTGTGTCTCTGTCAAAAAAATAAATAAAACCTTAAAAAAATTAAGGTATTTTTATGTTTGGTAATCTACATTTTGAAAAACCTTTCACATATATTATACTTTTAGGCTTCAATTCTGCTAGTGGAAAAATACATATGAGTTTTTCTTCCTAGAATATGGTGGCCAAATAAAATCTCCAGAAACAACTGAAATATATTAATGATATCATATGAATAAAATAGTTTATAAATTCAAAATATCATGGAGAGAACTAAGAGTTCTCAGTACTGATAATTCTTCACAAGCTTTTCTCTATAACAGAGATCTGCACAATGTTCTGCATGTTATGAATATGATACTCCAAGTAACTTACTACAGAGTGGAAGGATTTGTTCTTGCAAAATAGAATACACAAAAAATGAAATATATGTCTCTCTTTGTCATTTAATAAAATATGGAAAAATATCCTTATATTTTTGAAATGTTTCTTTTTGCATCACTCATAATTAAAGAACTAGTCAAGTTCTTTCTTCATCAAACTGAGTCCCATTGCAAGAATTTTTGGAGGTTTAACATCAAGGAGAATATAGAAGCCCAGCGGCCAAGCTTTTCACTATGAATCTTTTAGAAAATCAGTTTCTTGACCTATATGCACTCATCTATTTCCCTGATGAGCTTATGTGTAATTTCTGGAACTCTCAGTGATACATAAACAGGCTTTCAGGATCTAAGTTATTCTTAAGATATTAAACACAGTTATAGTTACAGTATAATTGTTATTAATACATTGACAAAATGATTAAAATGCTTGTGAGTATAATATTTAAGACACACAATTATTTAACATTTTATTAGATTGTGGTTCTGTCTGAAAATGTTTAAAATGTATTTTTCTTTCAGATAACTGAAAATAAAATAGATTCAACCTGATACAGACCTGTTAATGTTTGCTATTTTGGTCTGTTTTATGTGGAAAAATATTAAGATATGAGTTTTTTTTGCCTGAACTATTTGAATGGATTAGATCTTTGGATATTAAAACACAAGAACAACATTAGAGTAGTAGGCATTCTATGCTAAGCACATTCTTACTCTGTAACAGCTTGTTACCCTTGCAAATTACCCGTTATCAAGTGGTCTTCTCTGTAAAAAATAGAAAATAAAATCACTTGATTTTTCTCAGAGACTTTTATAATTTTTGAAGTTTATTTTTTTTTTAAGATTTTATTTATTTATTTGATAGACAGATCACAAGTAGGCAGAGAGGCAGGTAGAGAGAGAGGGGAAGCAGGCTCCCTGCTGAGCAGAGAGCCCGATGCGGGGTTCAATCCCAGGACCCTGGGATCAGGTCCTATGTCAGGATTGTGAGAGGATGACAGAAAGAGAGCTACTCCCTCGTACAACATTTTAAGTCAGTGTTCCATGGGCCTCTGGTCGTGCTTTACTTTTACATTATGAGTAAAGATCATCATTTATTAACAACGAAAATATCACTAATTTATTCTTTTCTAAGTGTGTAGCTAATGAAGAATCTGTCCTTTTTACAGAATAAATCAATGATTTTGGAGAATTTACAGGCCAGCGCTTCTGTTAAGGTGCTAATATCCTGGTCCATTAATTCTGTTGCACCAACTTTTGCAGCAATCCCCAAGCTGTGAGTCATTCTGAACCATAATGACCTGAAGACTCCAAATGACAAAGAAGATCAAAAAGCTATACGAAAAAACACCTTCAGAAATTTTTAAAGGTTAAGTTTTCATAAAGAGTGGAAATATTATAACATTTTATTTAGGGGAAATATATTTATATCCTTGAGGAAGGAATGGGAGACTCTGAGGTTTAAGAAATGTCCCCGAGATGACCAATCAAGAAGGCACACTGAACAGACTTAAAACATTTCTGTCCCCCTTCTCAAAAAAATAACATTCAAAATTAATCATGGGGGGGAAGTCTGTCTACTAAAATTAGAAGGGAACTTGAAGCTATGCCTTGCTTCTCTTGGCTTTTATTCCTTCTTCTAGCATAGTGACATATAGATATATCGACAAATAATAAATACTTGTGGATAAGTAAATTAATGGAGACTCTGCTTCTCCACTGGTAAAATAAGGGTAGGGTGGGAAGCAGAATTAAATGGAACCTGAAAGTTTTTTCTTCTCTATACTCTTATACTCTAAAATACAATTTCTGTAGCTAAAAATAAATTATGGCTATCAATATTTTAAGATTTAACATAAAGTTTAAGGGAAGTGTGTAATTAATTAAATCCTACTAAAGTTTTTATTCTCTTGGCTTACATCCCTTACAAAATGTTAAGCAAAACCTATCAACCTTCAAGTAAGGAAGATTTTAATCCTCATTTCATCCTCTGAATCTTAATGCCTGGTCATATTCCAGCATTAATTGCTTTATCTCCAAACTAATGAGCTAATTTGCATTTTTTACACAGTGTACTTGCTGTCAAAACATCTATATGAAACTGAAATTTAGTCAATCATCCATATATGTATCCTCATGCTTCCAAACATCTGGCTATTTAGAAACTGCAGGATGTTTGAAATAGCATTTTAGCATTCATCTGGAGTATTGTTCATAAACTTTTGGGGTCAAAGGACTGTTTGGCAATAGATGATAGCTATCAGCCTAATCACTGAAGAGAAATTGCTTATTCACACACTCAGAAGATTTTGCATGCAATTTCAGAGACTTAAATCATTTGAAGCCTGTCCATAATCTCAAGGCTAATTATCCCTGATCTTGAAGTTTACTGTTTTACAGTCAATATTTTAGGATAGATTATGTTGGTCTTAGGAGAATTTCAACCCCATCTTGTTCTGTACTCAAATCTTTTCAAATGTCTATAAACTATTACATATTTAAAGTATCTTTACATCATTATTTGCTTAATATCTGCCTACTCTGTTAGATACTCCCTGAGGTCAGTTATTCTTAATTTTGCTTAACCATTTACCATCAGCACCTAAGATATTTCTTATTCCAACAGAGAGTGGTTGTTGAACTAACCAAATGGTTTATGAGTGGTTCAATTATCTATGCTTGATAATATTTATGTATTTGGTAATATATTGATAATATTAAACAACATTTTCAATGCAAGAACAATTTTTCTTTCTCTGCTTCTGTTCCTCTGTCATTCTCTCTCTTTGTCCTATTTTAAAATCCACAGTTTCAAACTAAGCCTAGTAGATATCTGTCACAGAAGAAAAGCAGCAATAATTTAAAATCTCTGTTTAGACTGTGAAGATTCAACTGAAGTATAGTTTTAGAGAATATGAAGAGGCTGAGATGGAGAAATTGACATGTATCCTCTGCATCTTCTCCATATATTAGATTTTCTTTCTGTACATAGACACCATCTATTTAGGTTACTAAGGTGACAGGAGGCATCTTGATCCAAATCCTGGTTAAGGTAAATGTTTCTTAGCATTTGAAACAACATATTACTCCTTTCTGATATTTTCCCTTCACTAGGTGTTTTGGATCTCACATCCTCCTGTCTCACTGCTCGCTTTTTTGCTGCTTCCAGCTTTTATCCATGAATGTTAATGTTGAAGTGCATCAGAATTGAGTTCTTATTTTCTCGCTTCTTTATCTATACTCACTCTTTTGGTAATCTCTTTCTGACCAAGAGGGGTTTTTTGTTTGTTTGTTTTGTTTTAAGATTTATGTATTTATTTGGGAGAGAGAGTGTGTGTGTATGTGCAAGCAAAGGGTGAGTGGGATGGTGGGAGAGGGGCAGATGAAGAGGAAGAAAGAATCTCCAGCAGACTCCCCACTGAGCTCAGAGCCCAGCATGGGGCTTGATCTCGGGACCCTGAGATCATGACCTACACTAGAATCAAGAGTTGGTTGCTTAACTGACTGAGCCACCCCAGTACCCCTGACTAAGTGTTTTTAATTACTGCATGCAAAAGAAAAAAAAAATCTGAAATGTATGTCTCTACCCTTCTCTTTCCCAAACTCCAAACTCAAACTGAATAATTAAGATATCAAATGTAATACATTCAAGATTAAATTCCTGATTTTCTGTTAGTCTCTTCCCGACCTCATCTTTTCCTTTCCCTACTGGTAACTTCATTAGGTCAAAAATAATGGATTCCTATAGGACTCTTCTTCTCCATTCATACCTGATGCTTTAAACCCCATACTTAATCCACTGTAGAAAAAGAAAATGTTGGTTCTACCTTTATAATATATGTAGTATATGAGCACTTGGCCTTGCCTCTGCTGCCAACACCGTGGTCTGTACTAAGAATCTCTAACTTGGATGGCTGGAATAAGCAGATCCTGCTTTCATACCTAAAGTTTGCACTTTATACTGAGGATGGAGTCATTCTTTTAAATAGAAGCAACATGATGACATTCCATTTCTGTAATCTTGCATAACTTAGTGTAAATGTCAAAAATCTAAATGATGGCTAAATCCCCACATGGGCTGGCTTCACACCCCCTGTCTGAATGTTTCTCTTTTTACTTTTTCCTTGGTTTGCTCCACTTCAGTCAGTCTGGTCTTCTTGTTGTTTCTCAGATACTCTGGGCACATTTCTGCTTAGGGTTTTTATTTCATCTACTTGTAATCTACATCTACTTCTTGGTTATCTCTCAAAGTTTTTGCTCAAATCTTAACTTTTCAATCATTGGCCTATTTAAAAATCTCAAATATTTGCCTAGATACTCTACCAAAATATTCCTTATCCTCTTTATCTTATTTTATTCGTTTTCTTCCCCCATAACACCATTATTTTCTGGCATATTAGACAATTTGCTCACAACATTTAGTTCAGCACATAATCATCTTTGCATGAGTAGACTTTGAGAATACGTTTTTGATCTCTGACAGACTACTTCATAGAAATTTTGTCATCTGGAACGGCACCCAAGAAAGTGATTAAATCAATGTACACATAGTTGTGTAGACATCGAAGCATCAACCAGAATTAAAGGATGATTTGTTTTTACTGGAAAATAATGTAGTGACTCATTTATAAGCATAATCATAAAAATGTCAAATTGGATGTAAAAATATAAAATTGCAAGGAAAAAACATAGTGATTTAATAAAAAACTATGTTAGGTATATAGGAAAGAAGATCAAGAGTAACAGGATATTAAGGTTTTAATTATGTTTAATTTATCACGCTAAAATGAGTACTGGAAAAATGCTTGCAGTTGTGCATTTTATACAGTTATTCCCAAGATATCCATATGCTTAAGGAAATAAATTTCCCCCTCTATAGGATTGAGTCCATTTGTTATACTGAAAAAGAAACTGTAGGAGTGAGGTATGACATGAAGAAAAATGAAAACTTTTTAAAAAAGGACTACTGATCTAAGGGCAAAACTGCCTTTATTTTTTCTTGATATGTGCCTAATGGAGTCAATGGTTGGTCAGATATTTGGGAACCACCATTATCCTACGTATTAATAAATTTCCTTTATTATATAAAACTTCCAATATTCCCAACAAAAGCCCTGTTTTCCTCTAAGAAATAGGTTATAGAAAGAATAACAACACAAACACACACACACACACACACACATACACACGATTTTACTACCAATGATGTTGACTTATTTTTACTTAAAAAAAGAAATTATTGCCATGCAGATGTTTTAAAAAATGAATTTAAAATAATACTCTAGTTTATAGAGAAAACTTGAAAAAGTAATGAAAACATTGTTTTTAAAGGTGAAATGTTTCATTTAAAGAATTCACATAGGTATCTATTTGGTATAATAAAGAATAGAAATATAACATCTTCCAAAGTAATATAAAATTTCCTTTAGAGTTTTGTACCAGCTTTGTCAAATCTGAATCTCAGGGGGATGATAAACTTAGAATCTTTTGGGCTGTTTTAAGAGCCTTCACAAATGGGCCATGGGTGTAAGGATCAAACAGTACATAATAGAACAATGCATTTTTTAAAATCTCAACATTAAAAAAAAAATAAAATCTCAACATTCCATGTATGTAAATATTGTACCAATTTAAAAAATAGAGAAATGATAAGAAAAACTTATTTTGCGGATACTATGTTTTTACTCATAGTAGGCTATTATTTACTACTAGTTAATTGAATATGTCTCATACATCATAATCCACAATATAGCAATTTTCTAAATGCTTGGGGAGTAAATACGGGGTACAAAAACTTGGTAAGATGTGGCTTTTTAAATTGCCAATATAGTTACAATAACAATGCATAACAATCTCGGAATTATATTTGAGTGACTTATGAAAGAATGTGCTAATAGAAGACTATATACTAGATGAATGATTTGACAGGAGAATCTTGCTCCCATTGTCACTATTTCCCCCAAAGCCAATCTACTTTGCAGAGTTCTCACTAAATCCTATTTGATTGGCTAGTATATGTGAGTAGGTATTAAACTCATTCTTCTGTGCCTGGAACTCACTGTCTTAAAGGACTGTGGATGCCCCTTTGCTTCCTCATTTGCAACCAAGTCTATACTTCCATTTTGGTTTGTCTTTGATTTTCCCTCTTGTTCATCCCTCAGACATATTAGGTGGTTGAATTCCTGCATCAGAATCACCACACACTTATTTCTGATGTGAGAGTGGCTGACCCCTTCCTATCCTAAGTTTTATGGTGTAAAGGTAGTGTATTTCCATCTTCAGTAAAGTCCAATAAGGGTATTGACTAAACTTCAACAACTTACACAATAAATGTACACTAGAATGTTCACTCAGCATGTACACCATAAAATTTTTACAATATAGACCATTTTTAGTCCTTATTAGCAACTTTTCTAAAAATTCCCTAGTTTTCAATTTCTCAAAGACTTTTCCAAAGAAACCTCATCAATAATTGTCTGGGATACACCCGGAATTAGAATCCTTCTGAACCAAGCAGGGATATTCTATATTTCAGGTAGAAGTATAAGTTAAGGAAACACTATTTAACTAGAGAAAAGAAAACAAATGAAAATCATGATCCATAAGGATAATAGAGCAATGTCTTCTGGATAACATATGTACAATCTATCCATTGATGAGGTAAATAATTGTATGTGTTAGACTAATTTTGTATTTCTAGCATTCTCTGGTTTTCTTACCATTATTTGTTCTTTCTTTGATTATATTTAAAAATGATATATAAGAATGTAGACTCCTTTCTACATCAATTTTAGCCCATATAGAATATAAAATTTGAAGAAACCGAGCAACGAAAAAATGCTTCATTGAAAACAGCCATATTTTTAAAGGACGGTTTTTAAATGTCATTAATAAATTCATTCTCATATAAGCTGTAGTTTGTACATGGTGTATTATAACTTTCATTAAATAATTTTAATCAACATGGTTTTAATCAGAACATTTGTTGATGAATCTGTGAGTGGGTGTAGCAGAGGAAACAAGCAAAAAGGATATGATGAGAAAAAAGTAAAAGGGGGGAGGAGTCAAGATGGTGGAGAACTAGCAGGCTGAGACTACTTCAGGTAGCGGGAGATCAGCTAGATAGCTTATCTAAAGATTGCAGACACCTACAGATCCAACAGGAGATCGAAGAGAAAAACAGCAACTCTAGAAACAGAAAATCAACCACTTTCTGAAAGGTGGGACTGGCGGAGAAGTGAATCCAAAGCGACGGGAAGATAGACCGCGGGGGGAGGGGCCGGCTCCCGGCAAGTGGCGGAGCAGCGGAGCACAAAATCAGGACTTTTAAAAGTCAGTTCCGCTGAGGCTTAACCGGGGTGAGCGTGGCCTCATGTCCTGCAGGGTCACAAAAGGATCGGGGGCGTCTGAGTGTCGCAGAGCTTACAGGTAGTAGAACGGAGAAGCCAGCTACAGAGACAGAGACGAGGAGTAAGCTCTAAGCTCGGGGTTACCTTGAACCAGTCGCAGGCTTGGTCAGCTCGGAGCGCAGCCGGAGGCAGGGTGACGGGAGTAAATCGGCGCTGTTCTCTGAGGGCGCACTGAGGAGTGGGGGCCCCGGGCTCTCGGCTACTCCGGGCCGGAGACCGGGAGGCCGCCATCTTCATTCCAGCCCTCCGGAACTCTACAGAAAGCGCTCAGGGAACAAAAGCTCCCGAAAGCAAACCCGAGCGGATTACTCAGACCACCCCTGGTAAGGGCGGTGCAACTCCGCCCGGGGCAAAGACACTTGAGAATCACTACAACAGGCCCCTCCCCCAGAAGATCAACAAGAAGCCCAGCCAGGACCAAGTGCAACTACCAAGGACTGCAGTTTCAATACCAAGGAGAGCAGCGGAATTCCAGAGGAGGAGAAAGCAAAGCACGGAACTCATGGCTTTCTCCCCATGATTCTTTAGCCTTGCAGTTAATTTAATTTTTAATTTTTTTTTTCTTTTTCAATTTTTTTTCTTCTTCTGCTAAATTTTTTTTAACTTTTACCCTTTTCTTTTTTAACGTTTTTTAACTAGTTTATCTAATATATATATATTTTTTCCTTTTTATATTTTTTCTTTATTGTTTTTTTTAATTGTTTCTTTTTTCTTTTTTCTTTTTCTTTTTTTCTTTTCTTTCTGAACCTCTTTTTATCCCCTTTCTCCCCCCTCACGATTTGGGATCTCTTCTGATTTGGCTAAAGCATATTTTCCTGGGGTTGTTGCCACCCTTTTAGTATTTTACTTGCTCCTTCATATACTCTTATCTAGACAAAATGACAAGGCGGAAAAATTCACCACAAAAAAAAGAACAAGAGGCAGTACCAAAGGCTAGGGACCTAATCAATACAGACATTGGTAATATGTCCAATCTAGAGTTCAGAATGGCAATTCTCAAGGTTCTAGCCGGGCTCGAAAAAGGCATGGAAGATATTAGAGAAACCCTCTCGGGAGATATAAAAGCCCTTTCTGGAGAAATAAAAGAACTAAAATCTAACCAAGTTGAAATAAAAAAAAGCTATTAATGAGGTGCAATCAAAAATAGAGACTCTCACTGCTAGGATAAATGAGGCAGAAGAAAGAATTAGCGATATAGAAGACCAAATGACAGAGAATAAAGAAGCTGAGCAAAAGAGGCACAGCTACTGGACCACGAGGGCAGAATTCGAGAGATAAGTGACACCATAAGACGACACAACATTAGAATAATTGGGATTCCAGAAGAAGAGGAAACAGAGAGGGGAGCAGAAGGTATATTGGAGAGAATTATAGGAGAGAATTTCATCAATATGGCAAAGGGAACAAGCATCAAAATCCAGGAGGTTCAGAGAACCCCCCTCAAAATCAATAAGAATAGGTCCACAGGGCGCCTGGGTGGCTCAGTGGGTTAAGCCACAGCCTTTGGCTCAGGTCATGATCTCAGGGTCCTGGGATCGAGTCCCACATCAGGCTCTCTGCTCAGCAGGGAGGCTGCTTCCCTCTCACTCTCTCTGCCTGCCTCTCTGCCTACTTGTGATCTCTCTCTGTCAAATAAATAAATAAAATCTTTAAAAAAAAAAAAAGAATAGGTCCACACCCCGTCACCTAATAGTAAAATTTACAAGTCTTAGTGACAAAGAGAAGATCCTGAAAGCAGCCCGGGAAAAGAAGTCTGTAACGTACAATGGTAAAAATATTAGATTGGCAGCAGACTTATCCACAGAGACCTGGCAGGCCAGAAAGAGCTGGCATGATTTATTCAGAGTACTAAATGAGAAAAACATGCAGCCAAGAATACTATATCCAGCTAGGCTATCATTGAAAATAGGAGGAGAGATTAAAAGCTTCGAGGACAAACAAAACCTGAAAGAATTTGCAAACACCAAACCAGCTCTACAGGAAATATTGAAAGGGGTCCTCTAAGCAAAAAGAGACCCTAAAAGTAGTAGATCAGAAAGAAACAGAGACAATATAGAATAACAGTCACCTTACAGGCAATACAATGGCACTAAATTCATATCTCTCAATACTTACCCTGAATGTGAATGGGCTAAATGCCCCAATCAAAAGACACAGGGTATCAGAATGAATAAAAAAGCAAAACCCATCTATATGTTGCCTACAAGAAACTCATCTTAAACCCGAAGACACCTCCAGATTTAAAGTGAGGGGGTGGAAAAGAATTTACCATGCTAATGGACATCAGAAGAAAGCAGGAGTGGCAATCCTTATATCAGATCAATTAGATTTTAAGCCAAAGACTATAATAAGAGATGAGGAAGGACACTATATTATACTCAAAGGAACTGTCCAACAAGAAGATCTAACAATTTTAAATATCTATGCCCCTAACGTGGGAGCAGCCAACTACATAAACCAATTAATAACAAAATCAAAGAAACACATCGACACTAATACAATAATCGTAGGGGACTTTAACACTCCCCTCACTGAAACGGACAGATCATCCAAGCAAAAGATCAACAAGGAAATCAAGGCCTTAAATGACACACTGGACCAGATGGACATCACAGATATATTCAGAACATTTCATCCCAAAGCAACAGAATACACATTCTTCTCTAGTGCACATGGAACATTCTCCAGAATAGATCACATTCTTGGTCCTAAATCAGGTCTCAACCGTTATCAAAAGATTGGAATCATTCCCTGCATATTTTCAGACCACAATGCTCTGAAGCTAGAACTCAATCACAAGAGGAAATTTGAAAAAGACCCAAATACATGGAGACTAAACAGCATCCTTCTAAAGAATGAATGCGTCAACCAGGAAATTAAAGAAGAATTGAAAAAATTCATGGAAACAAATGATAATGAAAACACAACGGTTCAAAATCTGTGGGACACAACAAAGGCAGTCCTGAGAGGAAAATATATAGCGGTACAAGCCTTTCTCAAGAAACAAGAAAGGTCTCAGGTACACAACCTAACCCTACACCTAAAAGAGCTGGAGAACGAACAAGAAAGAAACCCTAAACCCAGCAGGAGAAGAGAAATCATAAAGATCAGAGCAGAAATCAATGAAATAGAAACCAAAAAAACAATAGAACAAATCAACGAAACTTGAAGCTGGTTCTTTGAAAGAATTAACAAGATCAATAAACCCCTGGCCAGACTTATCAAAAAGAAAAGAGAAAGGACCCAAATAAATAAAATCATGAATGAAAGAGGAGAGATCACAACGAACACCAAAGAAATACAGACAATTATAAGAACATACTATGAGCAACTCTACGCCAACAAATTTGACAATCTGGAAGAAATGGATGCATTCCTAGAGACATATAAACTACCACAACTGAACCAGGAAGAAATAGAAAGCCTGAACAGACCCATAACCAGTAAGGAGATTGAAACAGTCATCAAAAATCTCCAAACAAACAAAAGCCCAGGGCCAGATGGCTTCCCGGGGGAATTCTACCAAACATTTAAAGAAGAGCTAATTCCTATTCTCCTGAAACTGTTCCAAAAAATAGAAATGGAAGGAAAACTTCCAAACTCATTTTATGAGGCCAGCATCACCTTGATCCCAAAACCAGACAAGGATCCCATCAAAAAAGAGAACTACAGACCAATATCCTTGATGAACACAGATGCAAAAATTCTCGCCAAAATACTAGCCAATAGCATTCAACAGTACATTAAAAGGATTATTCACCACGACCAAGTGGGATTTATTCCAGGGCTGCAAGGTTGGTTCAACATCCGCAAATCAATCAATGTGATACAACACATTAATAAAAGAAAGAACAAGAACCATATGATACTCTCCATAGATGCTGAAAAAGCATTTGACAAAGTACAGCATCCCTTCCTGATCAAAACTCTTCAAAGTGTAAGGATAGAGGGCACATACCTCAATATTATCAAAGCCATCTATGAAAAACCCACCGCAAATATCATTCTCAATGGAGAAAAACTGAAAGTTTTTCCGCTAAGGTTAGGAACACGGCAGGGATGTCCGTTATCACCACTGCTATTCAACATAGTACTAGAAGTCCTAGCCTCAGCAATCAGACAACAAAAGGAAATTAAAGGCATCCAAATTGGCAAAAAAGAAGTCAAACTATCACTCTTTGCAGATGATATGATACTATATGTGGAAAACCCAAAAGACTCCACTCCAAAACTGCTAGAACTTGTACAGGAATTCAGTAAAGTGTCAGGATATAAAATCAATGCCCAGAAATCAGTTGCATTTCTCTACACCAACAACAAGACAGAAGAAAGAGAAATTAAGGAGTCCATCCCATTTACAATTGCACCCAAAACTATAAGATACCTAGGAATAAACCTAACCAAAGAGACTAAGAATCTATACACAGAAAACTATAAAGTACTCATGAAAGAAATTGAGGAAGACACAAAGAAATGGAAAAATGTTCCATGCTCCTGGATTGGAAGAATAAATATTGTGAAAATGTCTATGCTACCTAAAGCAGTCTACACATTTAATGCAATTCCTATCAAAGTACCATCCATTTTTTTCAAAGAAATGGAACAAATAATCCTAAAATTTATATGGAACCAGAAAAGACCTCGAATAGCCAAAGCAATATTGAAAAAGAAAGCCAAAGTTGGTGGCATCACAATTCCGGACTTCAAGCTCTATTACAAAGCTGTCATCATCAAGACAGCATGGTACTGGCACAAAAACAGACACATAGATCAATGGAACAGAATAGAGAGCCCAGAAATAGACCCTCAACTCTATGGTCAACTCATCTTCGACAAAGCAGGAAAGAAAGTCCAATGGAAAAAAGACAGCCTCTTCAATAAATGGTGTTGGGAAAATTGGACAGCCACATGCAGAAAAATGAAATTGGATCATTTCCTTACACCACACACGAAAATAGACTCAAAATGGATGAAAGACCTCAATGTGAGAAAGGAATCCATCAAAATCCTTGAGGAGAACACAGGCAGCAACCTCTTTGACCTCAGCCGCAGCAACATCTTCTAGGAACATCGCCAAAGGCAAGGGAAGCGAGGGCAAAAATGAACTATTGGGATTTTATCAAGATCAAAAGCTTTTGCACAGCAAAGGAAACAGTTAACAAAACCAAAAGACAACTGACAGAATGGGAGAAGATATTTGCAAATGACATATCAGATAAAGGGCTAGTGTCCAAAATCTATAAAGAACTTAGCAAACTCAACACCCAAAGAACAAATAATCCAATCAAGAAATGGGCAGAGGACATGAACCGACATTTCTGCAAAGAAGACATCCAGATGGCCAACAGACACATGAAAAAGTGCTCCATATCACTCGGCATCAGGGAAATACAAATCAAAACCACGATGAGATATCACCTCACACCAGTCAGAATGGCTAAAATTAACAAGTCAGGAAATGACAGATGCTGGCGAGGATGCAGAGAAAGGGGAACCCCCCTACACTGTTGGTGGGAATGCAAGCTGGTGCAACCACTCTGGAAAACAACATGGAGGTTCCTCAAAATGCTGAAAATAGAACTACCCTATGACCCAGCAATTGCACTGCTGGGTATTTACCCTAAAGATACAAACGTAGTGATCCGAAGGGGCACGTGCACCCGAATGTTTATAGCAGCAATGTCTACAATAGCCAAACTATGGAAAGAACCTAGATGTCCATCAATAGACGAATGGATAAAGAAGATGTGGTATATATACACAATGGAATACTATGCAGCCATCAAAAGAAATGAAATCTTGCCATTTGCGACGACATGGATGGAACTAGAGGGTATCATGCTTAGTGAAATAAGTCAATCGGAGAAAGACAACTATCATATGATCTCCCTGATATGAGGGAGAGGAGATGCAACATGGTGGGTTAAGGGGGTAGGAGAAGAGTAAATGAAACAAGATGGGATTGGGAGGGAGACAAACCATAAGTGACTCTTAATCTCACAAAACAAACTGAGGGTTGATGGGGGGAGGGGGGTTTGGAGAGGGGCGTGGGGTTATGGACATTGGGGAGGGTATGTGCTATGGTGAGTGCTGTGAAGTGTGTAAACCTGGCGATTCACAGACCTGTACCCCTGGGGATAAAAATATATTATATGTTTATAAAAAATAAAATTTAATTAAAAAAAAAAGTAAAAGGTTAAAACACATTTAATCTAAATTTCATGATTTATTTTCTTTGTTTTATTATTCTTTCTTAACATTATATTCTAAAGAATATTTTAACCTTAGAAGAACAAGTGTAATAATTTCATCATTTAAATTGTGATTAAAATCAATAAAATTGCTTTATTATACTTTATAAAATTACTAATTGTTTTTAAGTAGGATATAGTATATGAAACACATTGGAAAAAATAAAAGGCATACAAAATAGAGATTTATCTCAATAACCCCATTTAAATACGTAAGAATTATTGACATGTCATATGTATGTATAGATGTATTCCATCTGTCTATGATCTATCTATTATCACTCATCTATCCATCCACCTCCCTGTCTACCTAAATATCTAGTTGTATAGTTACTATCTCTAAATAATTATATTTTTATGCATTTGTTCTTGTTTAATATTCCTTGGACTCTTCTGTGATATTATGGAAATAGACATCAAGGGCATTATCATTAACAGTTTTAAAGATACCTTCCTTACCATCAAAAATATGAAACTTCATGATTGTGTAATAATATATAACAGGTTTACAACTTTTGCCTGAACTGGTAGTATGAAGATATACTGGGACAGAATTGTAATTGTGGAGTTATATTGCACTACACAAAGGTACCACATTCAACAGGTATCATTCACATCAATGATTATTTTATTTATAATGATAATTTTCCAAATGATAAGAATAAAATATCTTGAGGAATTGTTGTTTCTGTTGTTTTTCATTATTTTCTTTTCTTTTAAAATTGTATTTCTTTTTAATTTTCACAAAATTTTCTTGGGCTAGCAATGACCTTTAGACATTTTGTTTGCTTAGACACCTACATGAAAACCATCACTGAATACTTCAGATGTAAGAGTAGCTGGTCCTTTTATGCACCTTGTCTAAGTTCTTTAGTGGAAAAGTAGTGCGTCTTGATCTTTTGCATCTTCTCTACACTTACTTAGAAATTATGAAAGCTGTAAACTATGACTAGTTCTTCATTAATGCCACAGGAGTGGTATGGTAAGGAAAATAGGATATAGCTATATTTTCATGATACCATGCAAGAGTGACATGATGTAAGATCAAAAACCTTACAAGAGTTTTATAGAAAAACAAAAGATCAGTACAAAATGCATCTCTTTGGTATTATCTCAGGCAAGATTGCTTCTTTTGAAGTGAGTTATTTTTAAGTGATCAAAAGGCTAAAATACAAAAACCACAATTTGACTAAATACTAATTTTTAATTTCTCATGTTTTTCTTCTTAAAAAGTTAAGAGTATCATCTGTAACCTATATTTTAATGAACATGACATTCGTTAAATTTAGAAAATAAAGTACTTTTAATAATTTTAAAAGATTTCTCCTTGTTTTATCTTTCCTAATTAAACAGCTTAATCTTCTTTAAAAATAGTAATACAGATAAATCCTAGAGTTACTAGAGTTAATAATTAGTAGCAGTTAATAAACATTAACTCTTAAATATCAAATTTAAGGAACAAGGAAGTTTATTGGATATTGCAAACATCAATCTACATGTTGAGCATAGTGAACAAATCAATGTGTGAGCATAATCTCAACACCTGTTGCACTTTTGGGAGGGAGTAAATTGAATTAAAACTAAAAGTCCTTCTGTATTTGACATTTGTCTTCCAGAGTGACAGTCAAATGTGCTCTATACTGAGTTAACTTGACATTTTTGTTGTTCTTTTGGATGTAGCTAATCTGTAGTAATGCAGAGTACCTAGTGTTAAATATTCAATATTTGTATGAAATTTTTCTGGCTCATAATATATTTAAAAATGAGTCATTTGTCTACTAGCACACTAGAAGTATATATATATATATATGTATGTTTATGTGTGTGTGTGTGTGTATGTATATATGTGTGTGTGTGTGTGTGTGTGTATATATATATATATATATATATATATATATATATATATATATATTTTACTCAAACTCTATGACTAAATTTGCACTCTGTTCAACCTTCCCACACAGAGTCCTGAATAAATTTTGAGAACATAAGAAAATGAGAACAACCTCCCCTTCATATATTTAAAGATCGTTAAATTTCTTAAATGAAATAATGAAGCTTTTGAGTACTTTTAAAGGATCTGCTGAAAAGAGGCTTGACAAACTGGTAAAAAATTAAAAACAAATGAATGGGCAGCAATAATAGCAACCTTGCATAGTGTATAGTGTATTTTTCACTGATGATCAATTACTGAATGGTACACAGGTTATAGTTTTCAAAATCATACACATACATGGAGAAGCAATACCTTTTTTCTGTAGTGAAAATAGCCAACATTTGTTGAGAACCTACTATACTCTCAATTTTATGAAATCAGTACTCTTTCTTCTCAAAAGTATAGACATTAAGTAAATTGGCTAAGGTATTTAAGCTTCAGAGTCCATCTGTAGGAAAAAGATTTTATAGTTCACTTGCTGTGTTATATCATGTTTCAATACAGCATAATGGTGTCAAACATCTCAAAATCAATGTTATAAAGTCAATGAAAGAAAATAGAACACATATAATAGGATCTCTACATGTCATCTGAACATTTGCATTAATGCCTTTCATTTTTTACCATATTTTTAAATTAGTAACTGAATGTTAATTATTTGCTAAAATTAATTAAGCCTTATTCTTATGATTAAACAGTAAGATCTAGGAAATATACCAATAGGGCCTCTGAACCAAGAATTAGTCAAAAAAATTTCTAATCAAATCCTAGTTCATCAAGAAAAAAATGTTAAAACACATTTCTAATTACTTTGACTTTATCTAAATAAATTCACATGAACAAATTTTAAAATTTTGAATTATGGCAAAATATTCACATACTTTTAAAGTTATATATATATATATATATATATATTTTTTTTTTTTTTTTAATTTCTATTAGCAAAACTACATTGGATTCAGTTGTATTTGTAGACCTAAAGGCAGGAGAAAAAAAGCAAAAATAAACAAATGGGACTACATCAAACTAAAAGGCTTTATGAGTTCTAGTAGTTTGAGGGTGGAGTATTTTGGGTTTTCCATATAAAGTATCATGTCATCTGTGAAGAGAGAGAGTTTGACTTCTTCTTTACCAATTCAAATACATTTTATTTCTTTTTGTTGTCTGATTGCTGTTGCTAGGAATTCTAGTACTATGTTGAACAACAGTGGTGAGAGTGGACATCCTTGTCGTGTTCCTGATCTCAAAGGGAAGGCTGTCAGTTTTTCCCCATTGAGGATGATATTCGCTATGGGTTTTTCATGGATAGATTTTATGAAGTTGAGGAATGTTCCTTCTATCCCTATACTTTGAAGTGTTTTAATCAGGAACAGATGCTGTATCTTGTCAAATGCTTTTTCTGCATCAATTGAGAGGACCACGGTTCTTCTCTTATTGATTTATTCTATCACATTGATTTATGAATGTTGAACCACCCTTTCATCCCATGGATAAATCCCACCTGGTCATGGCAGATAATCTTTTTAATGTACTGTTGGATCCTATCAGCTAGGATCTTGTTGAGAACCTTGGCGTCCATATTCATCAGGGATATAGGTCTGAAATTCTCCTTTTTGGTGGGGCCTTTGCCTAGTTTGGGGATCAGGGTAGTAATGGCCTCATAAAAAGAGCTTGGAAGTTTTCCTTCTATTTCTATTTTTTGAAACAGCTTCAGGAGAATAGAAATTGTTTCTTCTTTGAATGTTTGGTAGAATTATCCAGGGAATCCATCAGGACCTGGGCTCTTGTTTTCTGGGAGATTTTTGACCACTGCTTCAATCTCATTACTAAATATTGATCTATTCAGGTTGTCAATTTCTTCCTGATTCAGTTTGGGAAGTTTATAGGTTTCTAGGAATGTATCCATTTCATCTAAGTTGCTTAATTTATTGGCATACGACTGTTGATAATAATTTCTGATGATTATTTCTATTTCCTTAGTCATGATCTCTCCCTTTTCATTCATAATTTTATTAATTTGGGTCCTCTCTCTTTCTTTTGGATTAGTTTGGCCAATGGTTTATCGATCTTATTGATTCTTTCAAAAAACCAGCTTCTAGTTTCATTGATGTGTTCTACCGTATCTCTAGTTTCTATCTCATACAGCAATTCGGTAGTGTGGCAGGATACAAAATCAATGTACAGAAATCAGTTGCTTTCTTATACACTACCAATGGAAATATAGAAAAGGAAATTAGAGAATCAATTCCATTTACTGTAGCACCAAGAACCATAAGATACCTGGGAATAAACCTAACCAAAGAGGTAAAGGATCTGTACTCAAGGAACTACAGAACACTCATGAAAGAAATTGAAGAAAACACAAAAAGATGGAAGAGCATTCCATGCTCATGGATCAGAAGAATAAACATTGTTAAAATGTCTATACTGCCTAGAACCAGCTATACTTTCAATGCCATCCCAATCAAAATTCCACCAGCATTTTTCAAAGAGCTGGAACAAACAATCCTAAAATTTGTATGGAACCAGAAGAGACCCCATATAGCTAAAGAAATGTTGAAAAAGAAAAACAAAACTGGGGGCATCACATTGCTTGATTTTAAGCTTTACTACAAAGCTGTGATCACCAAGACAGCATGTTACTGGCACAAAAACAGACACACAGACCAGTGGAACAGAGTAGAGAGCCCAGATATGGACCTTCAACTCTATGGTCAAATAATCTTCAACAAGGCAGGAAAAAATATACAGTGGAAAAAAGACAGTATCTTCAATAAATGGTGCTGGGAAAATTGCACAGCTATGTATAGAAGAATGAAACTTGACCATTCTCTTACACCATACACAAAGATAAACTCGTAATGGATAAAAGATCTCAATGTGAGTCAGGAATCTATCAAAATCCTAGAGGAGAACATAGGCAGTATCCTCTTCAACATCGTCCACAGCAACTTCTTTCAAGACATATCTCCAAAGGCAAAGGAAATAAAAGTGAAAATAAACTTTTGGGACTTCATAAAGATCAAAAGCTTCTGCACAGCAAAGGAAACAGTCAACAAAACAGAGAGGCAATCCATGGAATGGGAGAAGATATTCGCAAATGACACTACAGACAAAGGTCTGATACCCAAGATCTATAAAGAACTCCTCAAATTCAACACTCAAAAAACAGATAATCACATCAAAAAATGGGCTGAAGACATTAACAGACACTTCTCCAAAGAAGACACAAATGGCTAACAGACACATGAAAAAGTGTTCATCATTACTAGCCATCAGGGAGATTCAAATCAAAACCACATTGAAATACCACTTTACACCAGTTAGAATGGCCAAAATCAACAAGACAGTAAACAACAAGTGTTGGAGAGGATGTGGAGAAAGGGGAACCCTCCTACACTGTTGGTGGGAATGCAAGTTGGTGCAGCCACTTTGGAAAAGAGTGTAGAGATTCCTTAAGAAATTAAAAATAGAGCTACCCTATGACCCTGTCATTGCACTACTGGGTATTACCCCAAAGATACAGATGTAGTGAAAAGAAGGGCTATCTGTACCTGAATGTTCATAGCAGCAATGACCACAGTTGCCAAACGGTGGAAAGAACCAAGATGCCCTTCAACCCAAGAATAGATAAAGAAGATATGGTCCATATATACAATGGAGTATTATGCCTCCATCGGAAAAGATGAATACGGAACTTTTGTCAATATGAACGGGACTTAAAGAGATTATGCTGAGTGAAATAAGTCAAACAGAGAGAGTCAATTATCATATGGTTTCACTTACTTGTTGAGCATAAGGAATAACACGGAGGACATTGGGAGAAGGAGAGAAGTGAGTTGGGGGAAATCGGAGGGGAACCAAACCATGAGAGACTGTGGACTCTGAGAAACAAACTGAGGGTTTTGGAGGGGAAGTGGGTTGGGGGTTGCATGAGCCTGGTGGTGGATATTCAGGAGGGCACATATTGCATGGAGCACCAGGTGTGGTACATAAACAATGAATTTTGGAACACTGAAAAAGAAATAAATTTAAGGTAATTTAACTTAATTTAATTTAATTTAATTAAAAAACTAAAAGGCTTTTCTACTGCAAAGAAAACCATCATCAAAGTGAAAAGTCAGCATACTGAATGGAAGATGAGATTTGCAAATCATACATTGATAAGGAGCTACTATCCAAATATGTAAAGAATTCACACTATTCAAGAACACCAAACAATAACAACAACAACAACAAACCCTCAGTTAAAACATGGGCAGAGGGTCTGAATAGACATTTTTCTAAAGGAAACATCTAAATGGCCAGTAGGCACATGAAAAGATATTCAACATCACAAGCCCAGCCCTCTGTGGAACGGGAAGTCCCAGAGAATCTGTCATTTCTGACACAAGTCTCTAAACACAGAACATTCTCAACCTAAGAAGTTCTCTATTCTTCTTAAACTTTCTTAAAGGAAGATTGGTTTTCAAAACAAACAAACAAGCTTCTGCATTCATTTGTTGTTTATTGTACCCTTAATGTATATTAGTACAATGAGATCCCCTGCCAGCCTTGATCAGGATTAGAATGAATAGTAGCTGTAATTGGTAAATCAGAAGAAGTAAAGTATAAAAGAGGACATATTTCAACAAAGATAAAAGAGCTTCTTCGAAAGAGCAATCCTCAGTGAGCAATTAATGAAGATTAACAAGACAAGGGTGGTTCTTTTAGAATAAGTGAGATTACGGCAGGGTCATAAAGAATAGATATCTTTAACAGAACCTTAATGGAAACTTTATCGTTTATTAATGAAATGTGATATTTAGCAATATGTCTTTTAAAATGCGATGCCTATAAGCTTCAAATGACATTAGTTCAAACCTGTGTCTCTTTGTTTTGAGTTTTCTCCTTCCATGAGACAAACAAGGAAGCCACTTTTGAGTTTGAGGATCATACAAACTCATTTTTCAGAACAGTTTAAATTTAAATATATCTTTCCCCTATTTTCATAAACATACTTAAGGAATTTTTTTTTAAAAGTCTTAAATGAATCTGTGATTAATGGTAGGTCAAAAGTCGGGGATAGCATTCTTTTCTTTCCCATTTCATTATGAGATCTTCTGTGTAACTGCTGTCTGTTTACAAATTGCAGAGGGGACTGTGTACTTTACTTCTATGCATAATGTGTCTCAATCTATATTTTTATAAAGTTTTATAAACAATGGTGAAGATCAATGGTGAAACAGAAGATTATTTTGGGTAAAAATGAAAAAAAGATTTTTGTGTTGCAATAGAGAATAACTTTCTACTATCCTAAGTATATATAAGTGTGTGTGTGTGTGTGTGTGTGTGTGTGTGTGTGTGATATAACCACATATATACCAGTGAAGATCTGATCTTTTACTGAAGTATCACTCTAAAAGCATTATAGCTTAATCAGTGAAAGTACATGGTCTTAGATTCTGACAGCTCTGCTAATAAACATTAGCTCTATCACTTGATTTGTGTCCTTAGTCAATTGCTATAAATTTTTGAGAACACTCTACTCATTTGTAAAATGGGGATATTGATGCATCCTGGAAAGAGTATTAATTCAGTACCATATTAACATGATACAGATAGCACACTGTAGATCCTCAGTTAATGAGAAGAATTAATATTATTAAATATTGCTTTAGTACCATACAAAAGGCAGTACATACTGTTTAAAGAAAAAGGTAGTTGATGACATTCAAACAAATTTTTTTTTCACTCAAGTAAAATTTGTCATCATTAAAGTAATACTCATACTTCCTCTATATTTCCTCAAGTGATTTTTTTATATTGCTTGGCTCGGAAACAGAATTGGCTTGTATGTGCACAGGAAGCTTAGTGTGAAATTATAACTGTCTTTTAGTCCCCAGGTTTGTCACTCCTCTTGGGTAGCAGCTCATCTACCAGCAGGATAAGCTGCCACTGGGAGTTGGGGACTAGAATTTATCTGGATGCTGTCTGATTAACTAGAACCCATTACTGTTTTCCTCATTCATTCCCAATGAAGAATCCCTCTTTTTGACAGTGTCACCCATTACATGGACTTCGGGGATCACTGTGGGTAACAGAAGCCTCATTTGCTAAAGAAAAGAAGATTCTAGACTCTTTCTATTGAGAATTTCATTAGGATTTACAGTCCACTTGACAAGACAAATAATCAGGAACATGAACTCAGTGTACCCACAGGAAAGATCAAGTATATAGTCTTCAATAGAAATTCTTATATAGACACTATACCAATCTGAAGACTTAACTTCATGTGCTAAAAAAAGGATATGTAGACTTCTTTGTCAAGGAGGCTATGGGGTCCGGTGTTGTTCCATGTTTCTGCAAGGTTCACATTTCTAACCTGTATCAGTGTAATATCCTTCCCCCTCACCAAAAAAAGATGATATTCCAAGCCATTATCCTTATTTCAAAAGTGTGCAGATAATTCAAATTGATCAAACTAGCAAGCCACTAGCATTTTCTATAAGGCACTTTGCTAAGTACTGGAAGTATATGAATATATACGCTGACCTCCATGCCTTCTAAGATAAAGCAATATAATTTAAAAGATTCAAATACAGAAATGAACAAATTACTAGGAGTATACAAAGAAGAGATTCACCTAAATTAGATGAATTGGGACCTAGAATTTAATTTGAACATTTAGGGACAGATTTTCAAAGATCAACAAAATCATATTTGGTTTGGAATGGCAGCAGCTAGACTTTTTAATTGGAGCAAAGAGAATATGATAGCTCTCACGTATTCAAGATGATGTGACTTTGCACTTATAAAATGTGTACATTTCATAATATGGATACATTTAAATGATGTATATTACAAATGCATATAAAACAAATCAGACTTTTACATCAAATATATCTCTATTTGTGTTAAAAATTTCCCATGGCATGTGATGACTTTACCAATGTAGATAGTCCTGTGTTATATTAATTTTGATATATACATACAAAAAGAGAGAGCTTAATACAGTACATATAATCAGGGTGTGTTTGTGTGTGTGACATTCTGTATTTATGTACCAGTATTAGGTTCAATGAATCACCTGTGAAACTCATGAGCATTCTTTTCTACCTCATGTTACATATATATGTCATTTTATCTGGAGGCTTTTTTTTTTAACTGCTCCCAATAAATAAGAGCCTTTGCAAACCAAGAGCCATCAAAATGACCAGAGGGTCACAGAACATAACACTTATCAGGTCATGTGGTGTCACTATAATTTTCCCTTACAGGCGGCATTTAAATATCATATTCCAATAACAAGAACCTTTTTTGACAGCAAAGGGAAATGGCATAAGAGAAAGCTATTTCTGTGACAGTGATTTTGGCTAGAATGCCAAATAGTTCCTTACTTCAATCTTAGCTTATAATAAAATATGGTTTTACTTGTGATAATAAAGCAGACTGCACAAGTGGTAGTTGTTAAGGTATTGGAAACACAGATCATAGACTTATACCTTGCACATAATAATGTTTTTTATACAAATAGTTATAACAAACCACCAGGTTCAATCGGTGTTAAATATAAATAAGCTGATACTTAGTGAAATTTGTTCTACAACATAAATCTAGTATTTCAAATGATTATTTAAGTACTAGGTAAGTAAAAGTAATTGAAATTATATGTTAATGTTAGAAGGATCTTAAAAGTTTCCTAGGTACTAATTTATAAATATACATTTATACATGTCTAATGATTTAATTCATTAACAGTTTTTAGATTTTTTGCTAAATATTACTTATTAATATGAAATCTTTGGAACAGTAGTAATGAAGACATTTTGCAATTGAGAAAGAAAATCAAAAGCAGAGATTAACAATTCTCATAGCCTTTCAAAAAAAGGAAGTGGAGATAATTTTGTCTTTCTGACAATAAACAAATAATTAATTAGTACACTTAATGAAAACAGTCCAGAGGGCTTGTTACACATGGCAACTGAAAGTCGTTTTGGGGGGAATCTGCTGATAGTTGTGTAAAATACTGCATTTATCGCCAATACTAAAGAATATATGAGGCTACATTTTTAAAAGCCCAAACTTTCTTTCAATCATTTAAATATTATTATTTATTTCTTTGGTGCTTGTTATTTACTTTTTTAAACAGCAAATTGTGTGTGTGTTAGAGAGAGAGAGAGAGAGAGAGATCGCAGTGGTTGGTCTTGGTAGTATTGTCCTAATTCTTTTTGTTTCCATGTCTCATACCATGTGATGTGATCTGTGTTCCTTCCACTAGAAACTGGGTTGACTTCTCACCTCCCGATTTGAGCCCACTCATGTAACTTGCTTTATCCCTGGAGATATTAAGACATGTGCATGTTTGTTTGGTGAACTTTCTCTTTTGTGCTGCTCTTGGCATGACAATAAAGGATCTGGGTAGGCCACTTGTTTAAGAAGAAGAATCATAAGAAACAGACTTGAAACAGCACCTACCCTAACATTTATCACCCAAACACAAGCCAGACAAGAGATATGTGAGCAAGAGAGATAATTTTTTTAAGTTTAGATGTTGCAGAAAATCTGAAGCAACCAAGGAAACTCAAGCGGCACACGGAAATCAGGGAGAACGTAGCTTTATCATCACCGGCGGGCTTAGCGGGATCCTTTCCCAAAGGCTGAGCACCTGACAGGGTCAGGGGTGAATTTTTATGGTTATGGTTGATGGGGGATGGTAAGGGGGTGTTTTTGCTATCTCTCAGGGCCAATTGGCCCCCTTCATGTGGAAGTATAATCTATATGGAGGCGTTTCAGGAGAGCGCTCAATCATCCCAGAGGACTTTTTTTTTTTTTTTTTTCTTTTCTTAATCAAACAGAATGGTCATTTGGTCTTTCCTTCTGTCTTAGCAGGAGCAATGACTTGTTTTCTTATCTTAACCAAACAGGATGGCCATTTGGTCTTTTCTACTGCCTAATGGAGAGCAGCGGACAGGAAGGGGCTGGGGCCCGGGGGTCTCTATCTGCCTCATGTCCCCCCTCCTGATGATTGGCAGGGGAACCCTAGAGATCATCATTATCTAGACTTAAGGGGCTGTATCCTCGGAGGGCGAGGATACAGGCTGTCATGTGTTAAGAGATGTATTTCTGATGAAATGGATGAGGCTGTTGAGGAGGCAAGGACCGAGGGTAACTAGGAGGAGTAGGGACAATAAAGGGCCTGCTAGGGGTAATAGTCAAGATGTCCATGATTGTGGGTTGAAACCCCAAGGTGTGAGTTCTTCTGAATGATGCTGGATGCATTCCCGGAGCTCAAGAACATTGGAATTGCCAATCCCGGACTGGTTGATATAGTAGCAGCATTCTTCCTGTAGGAAGAGACAGGTTCCTCCCTTTTCAGCAGCGAGGAGATCTAGTGCTCGCCGATTCTGGAGGGCTATTGCTGCCAGACTGGAGAATTGTGTCTGGAGGGATGTTAATGAATCGCGAAGCGTCCCATGTTACCGTTGAGTTCCTGTGAAAGCTTGAAGTAAAAGTTAAGGGAAGTCCTGAGGCCTGTTGGACCAGTAGCTATGCCAGCGAAGACTTCGGCCCCCAGGAGGAACAGTAAGACTACTGCCTGTCGACTTTGGTGACAAAGAGAGACCCGGGACTGGAACTGGAAGTCTGAATATAGTGAGACAGAGGGGGACAAAAATAGAAGTATGCAAACAGAAGGGGCATTACTTTTGTTGCGGCACCTAAAGAGAAGGTTGTTTTTGCAGGAAAGGAAGATGCTGGGGCAGGGGCGGGGGTGGGGGTGGAGGGTCCAGTAAGGTAGAGGAGCTGTGAAGTTCTGGCAGCCTGGGTTTGGGGCCTTGGTGCAGCTGGGGGGAAGAAAGCAGGTTAGATTGTTAGCTGGAAGTGGCAGGACTGAGTTTTGTACGAGGCCCAAACTCATAGGGCTTGTATTATTGGGCAATGGCCAGTTAGGAGGGACGGGGTTACCAAAGAAAGCCTATCGAGCCAAGGGGAGACAGACCCAGCAGGCAGAACCAGTAGGGGAATGGGTCAAGTTGAGCCATAAGTGGTAGGAGGTATTTAAGAGCTGATAAGTATAGTTTTGAATGGAGTGGGGTTTATAGAAGAGAACCTGGGCCATGGAGGGGGTCTGTCCCAGTGGAGAGTGAATGTCATTCCAGGGTCCCTTCCAGAAACATACGAATGCAGTCCCCAGCATTGCGGCTGGTCCCAGTAGGAGCCTCCACAGTTCTGTGGGGTAATTGTGAGTGTTTGGTTGGCCTGGGACATGTAAACCAGGGAGAGCCGAAGGTTGCCTGATGTCACCCATGGGGCTATGGTCTCACAACCCCATCAGTCACAAACATTTTCCCTGAATTCCTCTAACCCCTGATCTGGGCAAAATTATATCTGGTGTCCCTGTTCTTCACCTAGCCTCCCTTTAAGCACTTGCTCCTTATATGGAGCCAGGAGTTGACATAGGGATATCTGGAAGGTGGGACACTTGCCAGTGGTCTGGTTACAAAGGACTTTGTCCTGGTCTTCCAAAGTCTGGGTTAATTTCCAGTCATATGTTGTTGAGTTACCGGGGGTCCCTGGCAGGAAGAGGCAGAGGAAACAGTATCCATAACATGAGGCTCCAGCTGGGTTGAGAAAGGAGAAGATGTAATTTAAACTTTAGGGGCCCTTCTTAAGAGTGATCTTCAGAGGGTTTGATGGTGATGGATGTGGGATCCAGGTAGCCTGGTCTGGGTTTGCCTTTTCACTGATGAATGGTGGATCCATGGTGATGTCGGTAACCTTGAGGGCAGTGGGAGTTATGAGAATTACTGTATGTGGGCCAGTCCAGGTTGGGCAAAGGGATTTATGTTTCCAGTCTTTTACCCAGACCTCATCTTCAGGGTGGAAGGAATGGACAGGGGTTCCTAGGGATCTAGGGACCCTCTCTAATATGTGGACATGTAATTCTGTGAGGGTTTTTCCTGGGGATAACAGTTGGTCCTGGAGGTGTGTGTCTCCGAAGACATCAAGAAAAGAAGACAACAGTGGGCGTGGCCTGCTATAGAGTATTTCAAATGGGGAGAATCCATTTTTCTGAGGGGTACAGTGGGAGCGGAGAACTGCTTCGGGAGGTAGATCTGTCCACCCTAAGGAGGTCTCAGCAGGTTTCCTTGATAGGGTTTCCTTGATAGGGATAGGGTTTCCTTGAGGGTATGGTTCATACATTCTACTTTCCCTGAGCTCTGAGGCCGGTAGGCTGTGTGGAGTTTCCAGGATATGTTGAGGGCTGAAGTTAGCTCTCGTAGAACTTCAGAGATAAAAGCCGGACTATTGTCACTATGTATGGTAAGTGGGATCCCGTACTGAGGTACGACCTCTCAGAGGAGTAGTCTGGTGACTTCTCTGGCCTTCTTGTTCTGGGTTGGATATGCCTCTACCCATTCTGAGAAGGTACAGATCAGAACTAGCAGATATTTTGTACCTTGGTAAAGAGTCATCTCTGTGAAGTCCACTTCCAGGTCTTCAAAGGGAGTTGTCCCTGTGCACTGTACTCCGAGGGCCAAGAAGGTCCAGTTTTTGGATTGTGTCTAACACAAGTGGCGCACCGATCTGTGACCGACTCGCATAAAGTTGCGAGTCTGATGATGTAGAAATGTTTTGCTAGCAGTTTTCCAAGCCCTGTTTTTCCCAAGTGTGAAGTTGAATGTTGTTCAGTGACAGCATAAGGGGAGAGGTTCGCTGGAATGGGTAAGTGTCCATCCGGAAGGATCCACCACCCTTGGGGATGGTGAATGGCTCCCTTGGTTTTGGCCCAGTAATTTTCAGCTGCTGTATAAGTGGGATTTCGTAAGGAGGGGGTAATGGATGCTATAATTGCAGGTTGTCCATCTTGGACAGCTTCCCGGGCTACCTGGCCAACTAAGCCGTTCCCTATAGCTGGCTCAGCATCTCCTTTTTGGTGTCCCCGAGAGTGGATGATGGCTAAGCTCAGGGGCGCCCATACTACTTCTAACAACTGGAGGATTTCGTTTTTGTTCTTGATGGTTTTTCCATCGGATATGAGGAGTCCTCTTTCTTTGTAGATTGCCCCATGTATACGTAGAGTAGTGAAGGCATATCTTGAGTTAGTATATATGTTGACCTTTTTGTTCTTAGACAGTAAGAGCACCCAGATGGGGGCCCAGAGTTCAGCTCTCTGAACTGACCATCCTGGAGGGAGTGCTTTAGCTTCTAGGACTTCTGTAGCCATGGTAACAGCATAACCCACTTTTCTTGGGCCATTGCTTAGGAAGCTGCTACCATCAGTGTATAAGGTAAGGTCAGCGTTCGTCAGAGGGGAGTCCTGGAGGTCCGGCCGGGTGGCGTAGACTTCAGTTACGATTTCCAAACAGTTATGTTCTGGTTCCCCTTCCACCATTGGGAGGTATGTGGCCGGGTTGAGGGCCTGCACAGTCTGTAGGTTTATGCGAGGATTTTCTAGAAGTAGCTCTTGATATCGAGTGAGCCTCGTGTTTGATATCCATTTCTGACCCTGACTGTACAGAAGAGTGATCACTGAGTGGGGAACTTACTGAGAGCTGTTATCCTAGAGTGAGCTTGTCAGCTCTATACTAGAGTGAGAAGTGTGGCGGCTGCCAAGGCCTGTAGGCAAGGGGGCCATCCGGAGGAGACAGGGTCTAATTTCTTTGATAGATATGCAGTGGGTTTTTCCCAAGGGCCTATTGGTTGGGTTAGAAGTCCTAAGGCAATTTTGTTTTTTTTCATGAACATACAGGCAGAGGGTTTCCTGGTATTGGGTAGACCTAGGGCTAGGGCTCTTCCAAGCAAGTCCTTGAGTTCTTTAAAAGCCTTCTCTTTTCTGTCTTCCCATTGAAGAGGCTTATTATCCAGTCCTGTTAGTGAATCATACAGGGGCCTGGCTACCACTGAGAACCCTGGTATCCAGATTCTACAGAATCCTGCAGCCTCCAGGAACTCACACAAAGCTTATTTGGTGGTGGGCCATGCGAGGTTAGTTATCATGGCCTTTTGTTCAGTGCTGAGGGCCCATCTTCCTTGAGTTATCATGAATCCTAAGTATTTGACCTCTTGTCTACATAACTGAGCCTTTTTCCAGAATGCTCAATATCTTCTTTTTGATAAGTGATGCAGGAAGTCGAGTGTTGCTCGGTGGCAGGTTTCCTTAGTTGGGCTGGCGACAAGAAGGTCGTCAACATACTGGAGTACCATGCAGCCAGTTTGTTCCCTGGGGAAGTCAGCCAAGTCAGAGGACAGGGCTTCACTAAATATTGTTGGTGAGTTTTTAAACCCCAGCAGAAGTCTGGTCCAGATGAGTTGCATCTGGCATCCCAAGTTGACATCAGTCCATTCAAAGGCAAAGAGAGGTTGACTTATGGGGGCTAGGTGAATACAGAAAAAGGTGTCCTTTTTATCGAGGCAGGTAAACCAGGCAGCGTCCAGTCGGATCTGGCTTAAGAGGGTATAGGGGTTTGGCACCACCGGGTGTAGAGTCTGAGCAACCCAGTTTATGACACGCAAGTCCTGGATAGTTCGGTAGTCACCATTGGGCTTTTTGACTGGGAGCAGTGGAGTGTTCCAGGGAGATTGGCATTTGACTAGAATGCCCTTTCCTTTTAGTCGCTCTGAGTGGGCCTGTATGCCTATTTGGGCTTTCCGTGCTATCGGATACTGCCTTTGCTATTGCAGCTGTGTTCCAGCCTATAGTTCTATAATGACTGGAGCTCGCCAGATGGCAAGTCCAGGAGGGTTATATTCCGTCCATACATCGGGGACCGCAGTCCAGTAGCCCTCGGGGTTTGTCTCAGGATGTTCTTGTTCAAACAGTCTCCATTCTTCGTCCTGGGATGTGTTGAGGGACAAGATGAGTTGAGGTCCATCAGGTTTTAGATTCATGGTGGCCTGTCCAGAAGATTCAAAAGAGATTTGTGCTCCTAATTTTGAAAGCAAATCTCTTCCCAGTAAAGGGAGTGGGCAGTCTGGAACATATAGAAATTAATGGGACACAATGTGTCCACCTAACTTACAAGTTCAGGATTGGCAAAAGGGTTGGCTTGTGGCTTGATCCCCTGTGGCACCCATGATGGTTATGGTTCGTCCTGTAAGGGGTGTCACTGGTGTAGTTACTACCAAGTGTTCTGCCCCACTGTGCACTACGAAAGTGATATTCTGGCCCCCCACATTTACATCAACCATGGGCTCCTGGGGGCCTAACATTAACGAGCCCGGTCCCCATCAGTCAGAGTCTATGTTGGCTAGTCTGATAAAGTCTGGATCCCGGTCTGCCTGGGTTTCAGGTCGGGTGGAGGATGTGAATGGTTTTGGCCTTCGATTTGGGCATTCATTCTCCCAGTGCCCCATTTCCTTGCAGTATGCTCGTTGGCCCTTTTTGCAAGTTCTGCGTTGTTGAGGCTGCTCTCTTAACTGTTCTGCCAGTCCTTGTAGTTGAGAGTTTTGTTGAAGGGCTGCAGCTAGCAGGGCGACTTTTTGTTTCATCTTCTTTTCAGCCTTGTGTTTTGCTACAGTCTCTCGGTTTTGATAGACCTTATTGGCTATTTCTAGTAGCTGGGTGATGTTCATCCCAGCAAAACCTTCAAGTTTCTGGAGCTTGTGATGCATATCAGGAGCTGCATTTACCACCCATTGGTTCTTGGGTGCTTCTGGATCAAATGGAGTATGTATGCGGAAAGCCTCACAAAGCTGCTCTTAGTAATTACCAGGAGTTTCTTCCCCGTCCTGAGTCACATCAGCTGTCTTTGACCTGTCGGTAGGTTTCTTGGCACCTAACAAGGTGTTGTTGGAGACCTCACAGGATTGCTTCCTGGCAATGCTTGATAGCATTACGGCCTTCTTCTGTGTTGAAGTCTCAGTCAGGCTGATTATCTGGTACAGACTCCTCAGCCCATCCCTCGGCATTCATAATGCCTGCTGGAGCCACCTCCTCGAGCCACTTACACGTCTCCTGAAGGATTCTTCTCTCCTTGGTGTTGAACAGGGTACAAAAGAGCTGTTGACAATCTTCCCACATTGGTCATTGGGTTTGGAAGATGGATTCCATGAGGTCAGTCATTGCCTGTGGTTTCTCTGAATTAAGTGGGAGTCTGATGTTTCCAGTTTAGGAGGTTGGTAGTGGTGAAAGGCTGATAATAGATGATGGGCCGACCAGTTGGGGGGTGTCATCTGCACCAATCGTATCAGGACCTCAAGTCTCATGGAAGGGCATTTGGTAAGTTGAGATCTCCCGTGTTCAGAGATGGCATGTGGTGTTTCGGGGTTCAGTTTCTGGGGAGGAGTCCCCATCATGAGTAGTTGGTGGCAGTGCAGAGGCTGGTAGTAAAACCATTGACGGTGGGGGAAACTGAAGAGACAGGGAGACTGTGGCTGTTGGTGGAATCAGATGTTGGAGAGGCTGCAGTTGGCGCTGGAACAGGGGGAGGCAGGGATGGAGCCAGAGGCAGTGGAGAGACTGAAGGTGGCAGGGTGCTAGATCCCACTTCAGAAGCAGTCAGGGGGCCAAAGGAACATACGGTGGTGGGAGCTCTTCCTCTGAGTCCCCCTGATGTATGGCTTTATTCTGAATATTTCTGGTTGGTTGAGCAACGAGGATCCTACACTGTCCCTTACTATAAACACAGAACCATACCCATGGGGGAAGGGTTCTAGCTATTTCTAATCAGGAGTCAATATATGGAAACTGATCTGGGTGCCCTGGGTTTCCCATGACCATGCAATAAACATGTCTGACGGTGGGCAAATCTAAGGTTCCTTCTGAGGGCCATCCAACATCAAAACTAGGCCATTCTAGCTCGCAAAGGGTCCTGAGTTTTCCAGGGGTCATAAGAACCCCATAGTCACCGCTGAAGCCCTTTTTAAAGTTTTTAAGCATGCGGTCTAAGGCAGTGGGTTTACTGGCTTTCCCTCCCATCGTGAATGATGTCACAGACAAAGGGAGGGAATTTTTTCGGGTGCTGTCCTACTCGTGTCCCTAGCAGGAACTTAGGAATGCCTTCGCTAAGGTCTATCCGAATAAGCCCCAGACCAGACTACTCCATGGAGTAGATGACCGTTATGCCATATGATGCTCCACAAGACTCAGCATGCAGCCCACTCCGTAGCTGAAGCAGTGGAGCCCTACAGACAGATTCACACAGTCAGGCACTCTTCATATTCAATCAGGTTGGACACCTCCTTCTCTGGGTATCCCTGACTAATGGAAGGTGATCAGTCTCCCTTTCCATCCTCAATGGACAGGTCTGACTGATGGTGTCATTTGAAGAAAAAAGCTTTTAAAGAAAAACAATATAAGGGCACCTGGGTGGCTCAGTGGGTTAAGTCTCTGTCTTTGGCTCAGGTCATGATCTCAGGGTCCTGGGATCCGGTCCCTCATCAGGCTTTCTGCTCAGCGGGTGGCCTGCTTCCTCCTCCTCTCTCTCTCTCTGCCTGCCTCTCTGTCTACTTGTGATCTCCCTCTGGCAAATAAATAAATAAAATCTTTAAAAAAAGACTTAAAAATATTTTGTCTTTGGTTGTATGTGCTTTTGGTATGACATGTAAAAGCTTTTTCCTAGCCCAGTTTACTAGGAGATGCTCTTTCTTCTAAGTCTTGTAGTTTTAGCTCTTACATGCTTTCATGTTTTTATATTTTTGTCCTTCTGGCAGTATGACAATGTGCTCATTAAGAAAACTTTATAAATAACTCCTAACTTATGGAGATATAGTTTCTTTTTACATTCTTTGTTAGATTCCTGCACATCTTTTAAAATATTTACTCACACATAATGGGTACTTTTTATGCTATCATACTTTGCATTGTACTTTTAAGATACTTTCTAGCTGTGTGATGTTAAATATAATTTTCTATATTGTACATGTATCCATAAACTTACTAAATGTACTTATTGTAATAACTTTCCTGTAGGTTCCTTTATATTTTCTGTATACAAAATCATTTCAACTGAAAATAATGATCTTTCTTTCTTTCTTTCTACTCATTAATCATTTTATTTCTTATATTGGACTAATTTTGTGAGCTAGATCCTGCAGTACAATGATGAATGGAAATGGTGGTAGTGACCTTTCTTGTTTCCAATTTCAATATTTCACAATTCTGTAGAGATTGGCAGAAACTCTTAAGTAATTAAGTTCCATTCTCTTCTAAATGAGCATTGAGCTTTTCAAATACTTATTATATTGATAAAATCATATTTTTTTTCTGTTTCAATCTCTTAATGTGGTGAATTATATTTTATGATTATAAAATGCTAAAACAAATATGCTTCCTTAGCATAAACATCATTTAGTTACGTAAGGTATCTTCCTTCCTGCATAATGCTGATTTATTAACTGTTTCAGGTTATGTTTATGAGGGAGATCAGCCAGTAATTATCTTTTCTTATAGCATACAATTGCAATTTCTTATAAAAGGGAAGAATGTGAGAAGAGAAGGTGTTTAAAACATATTTTAGGGTAGGAGCAGATGAGAAGTTTATTTATTTTTTTTTGAGAAGTTTATTTATTTAGAAGCCTATTAAATCAAAGATTCTTATTATTTATCCAAGAGACGATGCCAAGTAAGAAATTGGATGTGTAAGTCCAAAGTTCAGAAGTGGTGTGAGCATTAGTGTTTGAAATTGGAAATTTGACAGTTGTAGGTATTTATGGTATTTAATGCCAGGAGACTGTTCACTCACAACATAGACAAAGAAAAAAGTCCAAGGACACATCCCCAATAAGCTAACACTTAAAGTTCAATGAAAGGATGAGGGAACTGTTTTGCTCTACCTGTAAGGAGAAAAATGGTGAATTGTATGAAGGGGGAATCTAGAGATAACAGGAGACCTTGTTTTCAATTTGCCTTAGTTAATATAGCCTATTTGTATGCCAATTATTCCATAAAGAGGGAAAATTACAAGATTAGTGACAAAAGGGGATCATTGTTGATTTGTAATCCCTGTGTGCTCAAGAGTAGATGGGATCCAGGATCCAGTGAATGAGGTGACTAAAAAGTCAATTTTACAAAGTATTCAACACCTACCTAAATTTTGCATTAATTAAGCTTTGTTCAATATTATACAAATAGTCCATGATTTATGATATTCCGACTTACAGTTTTTTGACTTTATAATGCTGCAAAATGATAGATATTCAGGAGAAACCATATTTCAAATTTCAAATTTTTATTTTTTCCTGGAGTAGCGATATACAATACCATCCTCTCTCCTGATGCTAGGCAGAGACAGAGAGCCAGAGCTCCTAGTCATCCCTGTGACCATGAGGGTAAACAAACAATGCTCTTATAACCATTCTGTACTAGGACAAGCATTCTGTTATTCACTTTCAGTAGAGTCTTCAATAAATTACTTGGGATATCAAAATGTTATTATAAAACAGGCTTTGTGTTAGATGCTTTTGCCCAACTGTAGGCTAATGTAAGAGTTTTATAATGTAAGCGTTGAGGAATGAGAAGATAAATAAGGGAAAATGAGTATAAGTCACAAAGAAAATGTCTTTTTATCTCCTCAAAGCAAGTATCTCATACTTAAAGTTGTTTTAATCAAGCATTCATGATATAAATAGAGGCATAAAAGAACCCAAAATTAATTTTGTGATCTTAAATTTATCTTAAATATACATAACTACAGCTTAATCATTGGAAGCTGCATAGAGATTGTAAGAAAAATTTGAGGGAATAAATAGCTCCTAAAAGAATAACAGGCATTGCATAAGATGACAGTGGTATTTAGAAAATGTTTATAAATATACAAAAAACTGAGGCACCAGGGTGGCTCAGTTGGTTAGATGTCAGACTTTTGATTTTGGGTCAGGTCATGATATCAGGGTAATGCTGTTTATAAAATATACTGAATTATCCTGTTTGGCCATATCATCATATGTAATTAATAGTAATTATTTTTCCTTGAAAAAATCCATATAGATTTAGAGATTTTTAAAACTTATTTTAAAATAAAAACTATCTTTTTAAAATAAAAGTAAGCATTTAAAAATCTTTAGTCTCATGCAAAACTCCTTTTATGATTCTTTATTATAATTTTATAATAATTATTTGTTAAGTACCTGATAATGCATGCCCAGGTCAGATGCTAGATGTGCAAAGTATATGGAAATGAATTAGATAATTGCTTATAAGGAGTTTTAAAAAAACTATAGTGTGTGTTTGTGTGAGTGTGTGTAAGTATAAGAGCATGCACATGAGGAAAACTCATAGACATATAGTATATTCATTAATAGATTCTTCTGGTGATAAATACCCACCATCCTTTTGGGTATTCATAGAGGAAAAGTACAGCAAGTTGTAGATAAATTCAGAAGGGGCTTCATAACAAAAAAATAATTTGAGACTGATACTTTTGATTTGATCTTGACAACCAATGACTGGAGTAGGGAGTAGAGGAAAAGGCATGTGATTAAAGTCACAGATGTAGAGTTGGACAGGTGTCTTTGGCAAGCAGACAATCCAGTTTTCCTGATAATTAAATCATGTGGATTGTCAAGTTTGTAATCCCTCTCCCAAATACACTGTACTTCTATTCACTTCCTAATTCCACAAGCATGTATTGATCTTCTATTATATTCGAGAAGGAGCAGTACAATCTAAGAATACAAAGGTAGAGAAAAGCTAACTTACCACAAAGAAACAGGATTTAGTAGGCAAAAATGATTCATTAACAATGTATTGGCATTTTGTGTGACAACTACCATTACAACCACAATATTGCAGTTGGAATGGCAGCATAACTAGAGGAATAAGGAGGGTGGTAAAATACATCCTGATTTTTGGTCCTGAAATTGAGTAACACCTTGTACTATTCTAAATATAGAATCACCAGCTCTCTGTTAACTATGGGAGTGTCCTTGAAAGCACACTGAACAGGGATTTACAAATCCACAATTCAAATCATAGCTTGTTTATTTATTAGTTAAATGAACTCAGCCAAGTGACTGAGAGGTCAAAATGTCCAAGAAGAATTTCTGTTTTATTAAATCAGATCCAAGAAGAATTTTATTTGTTTTATTAAATCTGTCTTATTAAATCAGAGGTTAAAAGGTCCAAAAAGAATTTCTGTTTTATTGAATCAACAATTGGAATTTTAGGGCTCTGTAGTTAATAAAGTCACACTTTACACAAACTAGTTATATTTAACCCATTCACAGACTCCCTGAGGGCATAGTAAGTACCATCCAGAAATGTATGTCCTTTCATTTATGGTTTTGGAGATTTTACAGGGCCTCATTTTTAATCTCTGTAGTTATAAATTAGTGTAAGAAAATCAATAGAGCTATTTTCATGACAGCTCAAAATTTTAGCTCTGGAATTAAATTTTAGGATGGCTTTATGAATTTTAATACTAATTAATACTAGAAAAAGCACATTTATCTTTATGACCAAGACCATAATATCATACCAGAATTTTTATTTGTTTTCTAAGAGCTCAAATATTAACACAAATAGAATTTTAAAAATCTTATATCTGGTAAGATTCTATAACATAATTGGAGTCTAATGTTCTTCAATTAATTTTATATTTCAAATTTATGTCTTAGAAATACCATTGTAGGAAGTCATTTTGTGTTAAAATTCTGTCTACTTTGTATTTTATTTTATTTATTATTTTTTAAAGATTTTGTTTATTTATTTAACTCAGAGAGAGATCACAAGTAGGCAGAGAGGCAGGCGGGGTGGGGGGGCGGGGAGCAGGCTTCTTGCTGAGCAGAAAGCCTGGTGTGGGGCTCGATCCCAGGACCCTGAGATCATGACCTGAGCCGAAGGTAGAGGCTTAACCCATTGAGCCACGCAGGTGCCCCTCTACCTTTTATTTTCAGCATATGAAATCCGTATTTTATTCAAGAACAAATGGTTACGTTGAAAAATTATCTTTTGTATAGAATAAAAATGTTTGTATCTCCAAATTATCACTTCAATTATGTAGATTTTACTCCTTTTCATTCAAATTTGTGCAAGTTATTTCCCCAGTACACTTTAGATCAAGTCATTAATATTGACGATTAAGTAGACACAGGCACAGTCATCTATATAGTCTCAAAATATGTAGACACCCAAAAAACATTAACTAGAACTCTATCTAAAATCACCAACTCTTGAAAAAATAATATATTTTTGTCAATCTTTAATTTGTCTTTAGTAACATAATTAATGATATTTAAAAACTGGGATCAAAATGAATTCTAGTTATTACTTTTGTGTTACAACATGAATTCTGTTTAGCTCTTCATAATAGTGAATTATTTTACTGTTTTCAGTACCTTTCTCTAAAAGAGGTTACATTCTAAATGACTTCTTTTGACTTTCAAAGTTTTCTATCTGGTAAAAAAAAAAAAAAAAAAAAAATTTACATCTCTCTATTTCTGTACATATGTCCCTAGAGGTCCCCTGCAGCATTTCATGCGCTCAGTCCCTAACCAAAAGGTGACATGAAATACATTTGTGTTGTTACTTCACTTTTTCACTCATGTGGCATGGAAAGAACAATACAAATCCCATTCCTAACTTTATTCAGTTGTGAGAATCAAATGAAATAGTATCTGAAAGTGCTTAGAAAACTATAGAGTATTGTGAAAATATAAGGCATTGTTATGGGTATTAAGGGAAGGACATTTTTCAGCCTTTATTATTTTCCCCTTCATCTTGGAAAGCAATTACTTCCAATTGTATTCTTACTACCTCTGATTTGTATTCGTCATTGAAAATGTGCATTGGATGAGAGCAAATTTGGGGGAAAAAAATCTATGGCTCTTTTATTTTCTGTTTCATGTGCAGTGCTTATAGAAGTTTTGCAAATTGCAGTAGAGAAAATTGAGCAGAAATTTAATGAACTTTCCTCAGTTTGATCTATTTGATTTAGCAATCTTTACAGAATGTGTGTATTTGTGTCACCTGGGTGTTTGGTCTAATACAGAATCCTGGGGTCCCTAGGATCTACTGAAATGAATTCTTAGGAGTGTATGTTTCTTAAGGTTCCCGAGTGGTTTTTTTTGTTTTGTTTTGTTTTGTTTGTTTGTTTTAGGTTAAGGGTGAGAAATTTTGTGCTGGGGAGGTTAGCATTGAATAGTGTGAAAATAAGCATTTAGTACAAGCCCAGGTTTTAAATAACCTGTAGCTACATTCGGATTAAATATATTTTTAATGGCAAAACATGTTGAAGTATGTTTTGTGATATCAAAATGAAGGAGTTAAAACTATGTTTATTGAAAATAGTTTTTAGCAAATTAAACTAACTAAAGGCATTACAAAAATTCCCTGGATCTTACCATGATTGTTTTCATTTGAAATATAGTCATTGGTATGGTCAATGGTAATCATATTTGGAGGTCATATTTTAAGGATTGCCTAAATAACAAGGGATAGAGAATGGCAAAGTAGTAAAATGCAGGATGCTACAGCCAGAGGGATGTTCCATATCACTTTAACAGTAATATTATAATACCCATGAGTACAGAATGATATAGACTCACTGTGGAATGATAAAGACTCATTCTTTCCGTAAAAACTAGAACAGAATCAAAAAAAAAAAAAAAAAAAAACTAGAACAGAATCAATCTTTATGTTTCCTATACTTTTCTACCCAAAGGCACAGCTATATAATTCAGAGCTGAGATGCTATAGAAAACTGATAAGAGTTTCAAACTGGGGATATTGGTATTGATCAGAGAGAATCAGAATGACTTAGAATAATAGAGAATAAGGAATGTATTGCACATGCAATGCCTTATATAATTGTGGATATTAATTAAGTATTTATGTAGGAGTGTTTTTTTTTGTATCTGGTGTTGGACTTGAACCAAGCAGAGCCAGAAGTTGAAAAGGGAAGGAGGCCATAAAAACTGCAAGAGTAAGGACACAGTGAAACTCATAATGACAGTCTGGAAACAAAAGAACACATTGGAATATGCATCTGTCTCTCACTATTTCAACTCTTGAGGTACAAGTGATGCATAAACTGGTACCCTTCCTATTGAGCTGCCCATGTGCTTGGCCCACAATTTTAAAGAAGCCAAATCTGGTGGGAGCTACCGATTTGTGAATATGGCTGTTACCAATAGTTGAGTCGGCAGATGAGTGACTGCATGGAACTGCAATAGGGTCTGGCCTCACCAATCTTCAGAATGTAAAAAGATTTTACTTCCCTTTCACATTCCAAACCTCACACCAGTTTCTACTGGACCAATTCTAACATAGGGACATGTGAGGAAGGGCATTCTGGAAAATGGAATTTTAGCTTAGCTAACTGGACGATGTTCAAATCCACTAACATCCTTGTCAATCTGGCACCAGTACCCAGCACTTTTAGCCATACTTTAATGTTCGAATCAGGAAATAGAAAAATTATACTTCTGCTATACAACAAGACACAGCTTGGCTACATCTAAACAAAGATGCAGTAATCCACTCCTCAAGAAGATACAAATTTTTGTTCTTCTCTCTAAGGGACATTCAGATGTTCATTCCTCTGCTCTGAGTTATACTCTCTATTAATAGCCTATAAATTAAAGACTGGATATAAAATTACCTAAAATTTACAGCTCTAAGTGACTTGGTAGAAGGAAAGAAAATAAAAATAGGGTTTAGAATATAAGTATACATATGTATAATATATGTTCTGATCAGAATATGGAGAAATGTTCATAACAATTACAGTCATTTCTGCAACTGGGCACAGGGTCATAGCTGATATTTATTACATTCTTTTTTTACTACTCAATATTTGTTCCTTTGCCCTCAGCAAGTAACTCAGTGGTCATAAATACTTGCTTAGTGGACTGATCCAAAACTCCCTTCCTAAAGAGTCTGGGCCATTATCTGCACTCCTCATAGTGGGTTGTTGCACTTTCCATTTTCTCTAACCACAGGACATAGTATTATTTAGAGACATCCCATGGATCATCTGCATTCCAGACATCCTTCTCATCTTCAGTGTGTAGTAGCAACTCAGCTTCTTTTCAGTTAAATAAGTTGCTCTGTCTAGTACAGTGGTCAACATTTTGCCTGTTGGAAAGGGGATGTGGTCAGAATGTATCTTGTGTTCAAGTTTAATGGAACTCTTGCTGAATCTCCTGATGGAATCATTTGGGAAACTAAGATCTTTAGACCAACAGACTTAAAATGAAAAGATCCATTTAAAGAGTGGTGAAAAGATATGCTCTAATTTCTACTTCTTGACTCATGGTCATCTGAATTCTGGCTCTAAGAAAAACATCACATATATTAGTACTGATTTTTTACAACATCCTAGAGGATCTTACTTCATGCTACTTAGGTTTTTGCCACCCAGCTGGTATGTATGAGAAAAGCTGTTTGATTATTTTATCAGGATAGCTACTTTATGGTAATGGGAACATAATAAGACCAGTGAACTCCAGAGTTATCAACCCCATTGCCATGCTTCACTTGCTGGGAGATTATTTTCTTGGTCAGAAGTCATACTGTGTGTAATACTAAGACAGTGAATACGGTATATTGTCAGTCCACAGATTTTGGTTTCAGCAGAAGGAATAAGTAAGAGAATGCAAATCTATAACCAGAGTAAGTGCCTATTTCAGGGAGAATGATGCTCTATCTCTTCCATGATAAAACCACTGTTATCAACCTGCCACTCTGAAGCTGGCTGATTCTACTGGGGGACATTAGAGTATGGGAACTCATTATTGTTTTCTGATATTGGCTAGTTGATCATGAGGCTGTGGTTGTAGCTGAGTAGGCCTTGGTGATTAGAAGTCATTTTGCTCAGTCCTCATGTAACATCCATCCTTGCCTCACTGGCCATTTTCTGTGTGAATCTATTAGGCAAAGAAAAAGGATAGCTGGAGAAAATCTGATTGTCATCCACAGGGTGATTTATTTTATTTAATTGTTAATCCTTCTTGATCATTTACCTGTAACACAAATATCTTTATAGTTTCTGCCCCTTCTGAAAGGGCTATGTACATATCTCTTTGCCAGAACTCCTTGTTACCAAGTTTCTACCAATTTACTGCCAAACAATTAGACCTATACCTCTGGCCATCTCTCCTTCTAGGTAAAATGAACAACCAGATGCACTGCCCAAACTCTTGTCCACTAAGAGGGGAGAAGCTGGTACTCTTCATTATGGAGCTTCACACATGCTTAGTTCAGGGTTAGAGGGGCTGATGGAGAAGACCTGGACATTTCTGGAGAATGTACACACCAGCTGCTGACCCACACCAACAAGAAGAACTAGCAGATCAGTAATACTGTGTAAGTCACAAGCACTTGGCATAACACTGGCCTTCGGTGCATAAAAATAGATGTTTTTCTGTTTCTGATTTCTAAATCTCACAGAAATTATGCTTGTAGGCAAAATTTACTTGTAAACATTCAGTGAAGAGAATTTTGGGAAACGAAGTTCAGTTTAGCTACTTGACAAGCAAAAAGCCATCATCTAGGGTGAGGATATTATGGATGAGGAGATGGAACACATTTGAAAAATGTAAAAATAAATTGAAAGTGGTGATAAGGAAGGTAGCTGTCAATTGTGATTTTAGCTCACGTCACTGGGTGAATGGTCATATCACCAATTGAAATAATAAAGAGGATAGAGATCCCTATTTTATCTCTGACAGTTACATTTCCAATATGACCTAAAAATCCAATTCTTCCAACTGAAGCGAATAATTCCATTGTAGCATCACCATTATCTTCTCTACTATAGAAGGATAGCCCTTGCAGAGCTTTGGAAGTGTGCCAGTGTTCCTATGACTAGTTAAGTTTTAATATCTTGGTCAAAGGAATGTCCTAGGGGGCCCACCCATTGTGGTAAAAGGGTAGTTGAGCTATTTGCTTATAATAGATTTATTCCAAATATTTCATCTGGAGCATTCAGACTCCATCGTCTACATAGGATGTCAAGAGTATTAGAAACGTACACTCAAATGGAACATTTGTAGAGAGTTTAAGAAAGAGATAATTTACATAGCTCTGTGGATGGCTTAAGGAAACCAAAAACATTTTGGAACACCAGTGCCAATATCTGAGAAGAACAATTACCAGCCTATGATGGTTACTTTTAAGTGTCAGTTTGGTGAAGCTAAAAGGATGCCAAGACAGCTGGTAAAACATTATTTCTGGGTGTGTCTGTGATGGCATTTGTGAAAGAAATTAGCATTTGTATAAAGATTATACTCACCAACGCAGGTAAGCATCATCCAATGTGCCCAGGGCCTGAAGTAGAACAAAAGTGTGGAAGAAGGGCAGATTTGTTCTCTGCTTAAGCTGAGGCATCAATCTCTGCTCTCAGACATCAGTACTTCTGGTTCTTGAGCCTTTGGACTTTGACTGGGATTTGGACTTAGATTGGGACTTGCATCATCAACTCCCCTAGTTCTTGGGTCTTTGGACTTGGACTGAGTTATACCACTCACTTCTCAGCTTGCAAATCACAGACAGTAGGATTCCTTAGCCTCCAAATTGTGTGAGCCAATTCTTATAATAAATCTTATATATATGAAACTGATATATACATACATATGAAACTGATATATACATATATAGCTACTTATATCTATCTCTGTCTTCTATCTCTTTACTTACCTACCTACCTATCATCTATCTATCTGTCCGTCTATCTATCTATCTCCTATTGGTTTTGTTTCTCTCAAACCATAATACACAGTCATAGGCCTAAAACAGTGGTTTTTGGAAGGGAAAGATTTTGCCACCAGGGGACATGTGGCATCTGGAGATACTTTTGATCATACAGCTGGGGGGGTTGCTCTTGATATATAATGTGTAGAGGCTAGGTACGCTGCTGAACATGCAGCAATGCATAGAATAGCCTTCTCCCAGAGCAAAGAAGTATGTATTCCCAAGTGTCTGTAATGCCAAGTTTGAAATACTGTGCCTCAAGATGTAAAAGGTACGGGAGATTACTTTAAGTAAGGGTAACCTAGAGTTATTTGAAGAGTAACTCTAGAGAGGAATGCCTGAAAAGATCAGTCATTCCAAAACAACCCAACATTTTAAGAGCCCAGAAGATAAAAACCTGATACGACTGCTTTCGTGCTTTCTTATACCCTGCCTATGCTTCCAGTGAGGTGAATCTGGCTGCATATCTGCTGACAAATGGGCTATATGACACTGACTGGAAAATTTAGCTCCTTAGGGCATCAAGAAAAGAGAAGTTAGGTAAAGAGTGCATCTGGAGTGGCAAATGGAGGATAGCTACGTGATGTGTATAACTTGAGAATATAAATGACTATCTAGGAGAAGACTGTAAATAGAAAAAAAATATATATATATAGGATAGGACACTGAAGAACCATATATAAATGATGAGGAGAGGAAATGAAACGTGCAAAATATCAAATAATGAAGAAAAGAGATAGGAGAATATACGAATAGCTTTCTTCTTCTTCTTTTTAAAGATTTTATTTATTTATTTATTTATTTATTTATTTGAGAAAGTGAGAGAGAGCATGAGCAGGGGTGGGAAGAGGGAGAAACTTGGGGCTCAATCTCAGGACCCTGGGATCATGACCTGAGCTGAAGGCAGACACTTAACTGACTGAGCCCTCAGGTGCCCCCGAATGGCTTCCTTTAATGACATCACAAATTCAGATGTGTAGTCCAAATGGAAACAAATGCATTTCAGTTTTCTCTTACTTTCTTTTCTTCAAGTTTGGCTGCTTATATTACCCAGTAATCATCACATGTTGCCTTGTTCAGATATTTGGCTTCTTATTAGTCAGTAGCTTTCAAAGTGTTTTCACTAGATAACAAAGCACTTTGTATTGAACACTCAAATCATACTTTCTCCTAAAACAAATCAAAACATTATCAAACAAGCTCTACTTTAATTTGTAAGATTTTTATGGGAAGAAATATCTCAAGGCTAAATTTTAAAAAATAGAACATCCACATTATTTTTGTTTGTTTGTTTTTCACTCTTTGGCTAAAAGTTTTAAAACCATAAAGAGACATCGTTTGAATGATATCTATGTAGAGCACTTGTGGTTTTTGAATTTAATATTCCTGGAAGCATTGGGTATGCCATAAATATAGGAAGAAAGAAAAGAGCTGTTTGCAAAACAAATTTTGTTTCTATATTCACACCTTGAGAAAGCAACTTTCAAAAGTCAAAATTTAAGGACCGTTAGATCATTTTAAAAAATGTGTGACAATAATAAAACATATTTTCAATATCCTTGGAAATTAAAGGCACTATTCAAAATCAACTTTATTAACTTTTTAGTAGTATTGATTTTGTGTTTGTACACACTTTGCATTTGCTTATGACTTTGGGCAATTTTAGTAAAATGGTCTCATTTATATGCATGTCCACCATTTACTTGCAAATGTGAACTAAGGAATCTCATAAACATCTGAACTCTGTATTCAGGGGAAAATAACATCTGTTTTAAAGAAAAAGGTTTCACAACTGTTTCAAGGGATTTAAGGTTATATTGTCTTGTGGTACTTTGCAGAGTCAACAGTTAAATTACATGTGTGTCAATGTGAGATAGTTTGTAGATACTCAATATTATAGAAGGAGAGACAGAGAGAGAAAAGAGCTGAAGGAATGGTACTTGCATAAAAAAGCAAAACCATTATGTTAATAAAGTATTTTATTTTGTTTTTAATTAAGTATGATAATGGGGGAAGCACTGAGACATAAAAGGAGTACTGAGATTTCTAGAATTAACTAATCATTATAAATTATTTAGCTATGACTTCAGATGTGTGTAGAATTCTTTAATATTATTAATTCACCAGGGAAAATTCTCTCTATAATTTTGATTATGCTGAGAATTTAAGCTGTCTATGGAACATGATGCTAGTATTTTTTTCCAAGAGATTCTTGTCCAGAAGGATTAGACTATAAACCAGAAACAAGTTCATTGCTCGCTTTGGGAATTTCCTAAAAATCAATTTATCTGACTGTTCAAATAGCAACATTCTCAGGGCAAAAGGTTGATGGTGTGCACAAATAGCATACTTCTCAGAACAACAGATCACTTAAGTGGGCAAACCATTGACTTATCAAAAACAGTTTATTTAAACAAGAGTCACAACCCTGTGTCCATTTGTCCTAAACTCTGTAGCAAACTTTATTCAAATCACAATTGCATCTCAGCATGAAAATACCTAACTACAGCTGCCATCATGCAGAACAGTAAAACCCTAGAATGTATCCTGTGGATGTTTCTCTTCTGAGTCATTGTAACATTCTGTCAAGTTGATGTTCCTCCTTATGGTAGGAAATAAACTCAGTTTTTCTTGATCAACAAGTTATTCTTGTCAACTTTTAGGGAGTCAGCAGTTGAAAAAGTCAAGGTGTTGCATGGTACAGCAGTGTAGTATTTATACATATTTGTCTCTGTGGTCATCTATTATTTTTTGCTTATGGTTTGTCAAGGCTTTAGAAATATGCTATATAATGATCAGCTACACATCATTGAGTTATTTGTTTTTAGCACAAAAATTGGGAATGAATTTCCCTTACTCAGGGTAGATTTCAAAATTGCCAAGATTATTCAGGTAGCTGTTATGCTCAAGGAAATCAAACAAATGTTATCTAAATTTAAGCATAATTAGGACTACAAAACTGTTACCAAAAAAGTCAAATGAAAGTCTTGTGGATTTTGACCCATTTCAGATTTTGCAGGAAACTTTCACCTCCCTCCACTGTGTGGGAAAATTCTGCCTTGTACCTAGTTTCTGGGAAAAATGTGAAGGTTCGGAAATCATGAAGCAAACAGTAATGGAAAGTATGAAAGCATAGAAATTGAAAAACACCCCTATAAATATGCAACGTAAGGAAGCAGTTTGGTATGTGTAAATCACCTTAGTTATTGCCTGAACTTATCAATTTGAACTTAAAATGTGTTAACAAAGTCAGAATACAGAATGTTCCCCTGGCATCTGACAGAGACAGCCTTAAAGTTCCCCTCAGCTTGATTAAATTTTAGACAAGCTTCTTCCAGACCACAGGCCCCTGATCTTCCTTTTCTGTAAAACACTTACTTGAGAAAACTTTGAATAGTAAATTCTTTCTTTGTGCTTCTAAGATAGAAATCTTCTTCTAGACCCTTGTCAGTTCAAAATCCCTTGTCTTTCTCATTAGCCTGGAAGTCATCCCTTTGAAATGTAATCAACAACCTGTGTGAGGGTAGCAGCCTACTTTCCATAAGCAACAAATTGCAGATATGGTTGGCCTTAATCACAGAGAAAAACATTTATAAACTCAGGCATAATGACAAGATTAACCGCAAGTCAGTGTTTTTATTTTGTTGAGTTGATAACATTCTACAAGAGGAAATTTTCTAAAACAAACGGTAGAAAGTTAAGACTCTTCTAGGCATGGTGAACATTCAAAGAAACCCAACCTGATGAAGTTCTAGAATGTAGGTGAGGTTCCGTGGGGTGAGGTCCGGAGCCGATGACCAAGAAAGAATTCTTGAGACATCTTTGGTGCAGAATGATGGTTTATTAAAGCAGGGGGACAGGACCCGTGGGCAGGAAGAGCTGCTGCCCTGGGATGTGAGGAGTGGTCTATTATATGCCTGTAAGTTAGGGAGGGGATTAGGGATGGCCTAAGTCTCTAAGGAATTTTGGAAGCAAGGTTTCTAGGACCTTGAGGGGCTAATTATTGTCTGGGGAAATAGTTATTCATTACCAGTAATAAAACCTTCTCGTGAGACCCTTTAGATGTGTATCAGTGGGCCATATGCTTGGGAATGATTGTTGACACTATCTTGGAGGTTTAGAGATAAAGTTTCCTAAAGGAATTGTTAAAGTAGACTTATGGGATCCTGGTTGGGAGTAGGGGGTTGATTAGGCTAGGATTGTCCTTTGCCCTTAGCAAAGCCTCAAGGTGGAGGTCACGCTGCCTGTTTTTAAGGGCTTGTCAGTAGGTAAGGAAATTTAATAATTATTCTTCTGCCTCTGTGTCCCACATCCAAACCCAAATCCACAATATTCTAAAAAAATTGAGATTGTTCATTAGTACATCCCATGGTGACAGTAGATGAAGGAATTGGATTGTATACCTTTTATAAAAGTCCACCATAAATATATTTCCCTCTTTCCAAGTTTCCCCTACAAGTTCCATCTTTTTCTAAAAACTATTTTAATTCTCTCCTGCTTGACATTCTTTCTGACTCCTGTACCCCCCACCCTCAGCTCCTTAAGAATAATTATTTAAGGCGTGCTAGTCCTTTCGTACATAAATTTAAGAATTTGCCACTTTGCCTTTATTTTACTGATCAGATCAACATGGTATAAAAGTGAAACAATAAACATCCATCTTGGAATACTTTGGACTCATAGCACAGCAAATAGTTGTTCTTAATAGTTCTTCTTAATAGTTTTTATTTTATCAAATGATTCATTTCTCCATCCTGAATGTTCACGAAATCGGTTCTCATAAATAATATTATTTATGTTCATATTTATTACATTATATTTATGGTACCAAGCTTAATTAGTGGTTTATAATCCTACCATCTCTTTCTTTTATAGTATAGTGACAATATGGAGATACCAAAATTAGGAAGGAATTCTGGCAGTAAGAAAAAAATGGTAATTAAAAATACTATGAGGAAATAAATATGGATACACGTGGGTGATGTATTTTTTAACCATTACAAGCTTCTAGTGATCTCAATTCCAAAAGCCTTTCCTTATTGCAGGACATCTTCGTCATTGAGACTACTGAATTTGGTGCCAGTGATATTTTCAAAGCACCACCCACAAACCATGATTTCCCATTAAAAAAAAAAGTTATGATGCATCAAGATAATAGAATATAATAAAATACTTTAAAACCCACATTTAACAGAATACTTCACAACAGGAAACATACTACTAATATTTCAGTAATTTTATTTTATTTTTTTTTTAAGATTTTTTTATTTATTCATTTGACAGAGAGAGAGAGATCACAAGTAGGCAGAGAGGCAGGCAGAGAGAGGAGGAAGCGGGTTCCCCGCTGAGCAGAGAGCCCGATGCGGGCCTCGATCCCAGGACCCTGAGATCATGACCTGAGCCGAAGGCAGAGGCCTAAACCACTGAGCCACCCAGGCGCCCCAATTTCAGTAATTTTAAAAAGTAAGATGACAATAATGTATTTGATGCAATGACAGTTTGTGTTGGAAGAAATGTCTGTAAAAAGTACACAAAAATAAATAGCCCTACCTGTGCTTTTGAGTGGTATTTATTTTACTCTGTATTCTCAAATGCGCTTTCCAATTTGTCCAGTAATCATGTATCTTACAACCAGAGCCTTCATTTTTTTCCTGCAATAAAAATCTCAATACACACTAATAAAAATTAAGCAATGCACAAAAAAGAAAAAAAAGAAAGAAAAAAAAGAAAGAAAAAGAAAAGAAAAAAATAACAAACTAACAAAAGAAACTAAACCAAACAAAAATTTTGGCGACCACAGAAAAATAAATAATAAAACATCAGTGTTTATAAAAACATTTTTTTATTCATACAGAATGTATACTTCTAACTTGGTTTTTAAATATATTCTTTTTTTTTTTTTTAAGATTTTATTTATTTGACAGAGAGAGAGAGAGATCACAAGCAGGCAGAGAGGCAGGCAGAGAGAGAGAGGGGAGAGGGGGGAGGAAGCGGGCTCCCTGCGGAGCAGAGAGCCCAACTCGGGGCTCGATCCCAGGACCCTGGGATCATGACCTGAGCCGAAGGCAGAGGCTTTAACCCACTGAGCCACCCAGGCACCCCCTAACTTGGTTTTTAAAACTCACACTTGGCTTCAGCTATAAATGGGGCCATGTCAAAAATAGTTGCATGTATATGGGTTGTGGAAATAAATGAAGATAGCTGAACTGAGAAAAAAAACAAAACAGAAACTGTTTATTCAGTTTGCTATAGTGAGGTAGTCAGCCACAACCACTATCGCTTGTATTTGGCAGACTCAAAGACAAGCAGGAGAGTGGAATAGTTTATAGTGAAAAAATTAAAAAAGAGAATGGCTTCAGATATATTCTGATTAGAGGTTATTGGCAAGGGGTAGCCAAAGATGGGTTAACTAGAAATGGGGCATCTTATATGATTAGTTTTAAGGGGCTATGTGGCTTTCTCTGGTTAGTCCTGACTTGGAAGCTATCTCCAAATGAAGTCACATTGAGAGTTAAGGTTTTCAAAAACATGAATTTTGCGAGGTTGGCTACATCTCAGTTCACAACCTTGGGTGTATGTTTACTCTATTGTTTAGATAGTTGACAGTCTCTGGTAAGTGCTATGAATTCTTCCGTGTAGGTTGCCCTTACCTCAGGTGGAGGATTGTATTCTAAATGACAGTTTAAATGAGCCTATTCTGCTTGATAACCTCCAGTTTCAGTTTTGAGGTAGGATCTGTAAATAAATAATACTAGATCAGGGTTCTTAATGAGAGTCTGTAATAAAACTAGATTTGGTGCAAAAAGTTTCCTGAGGTCAATCATATATTTCCCCAACTTCTGATTTAGAGGAAACCTAGTGTCAACATTCAGGGTGTTGGGGTGGTGAATACTAATGAGAGAGGGAAAAAGTAACAGAATCTTCTAAGAGGTTAATTGGCTGGCTAAAAAAATGTTACAGGTTCTCAGTCAGTAGTAATGTCTGTACTGAATGAGGAACCATGAGATGAAGCGGGGAGCCTAGAACTAGTTCAGCAGAAGTACCAGCAAGTCTTACAATGGCAACTATTGCCCAAAGAAAAGGAGGTAAGCCTTTGCAATCAGGTCAATGGTGAGGCTACAGTAAGTGATGGGTATTTGATGGTTTAATTAAAGTTGAGTTGAAACTCCAAGGGCTTACCAGATTTCTAAAACACAAATGACTAAGGGGCTTCCTATTGTTTATGATGGCTAAGGAAGGAAGCTATTCACGAGTTTTCTTTGGGTATTAGAAGCCCTGATCTTGTTTTGCTTATCCGAGGAAAAGTTGTCTAACTGAAGACTAGTTGATTCACAAAGTGGCATTGCCATCTTTGAAAAACTTGCCATTCATTGTCTGTATTATACAGTTGAACCCATAAATCTTACCAACTAGTATTTTATGAGGGATCTAGGATACATTTGGACAGACTTTAGTCTGTTGAGAGAATGCTTTTCCCTCCTTAGATATGTCACAGACTAAAAAGTAGACTATGTTTTGGCTAAATTATAATTTGTTTTTGAAAGGTTCATGTCCCTTTTCTGCTAAGGCTGAAAGCAAAATTAATGGAAAGCTTTTTAAGACTACCTTGTTTTCTGAACAAACTAGAAAATCATCTACATATTATATCAGAGCTGCCTCACAAGGGAAATTTAGATGGTTTGATTTTTTATAGGAGTCCTAGGTAAAATAAGAGGATATTTCAGTAACCCTATAGAAGCGATTGTCCAAGTGCATTGCTGTCCTCCTCAAGTAATGGCAAAAGGTGTTGATTGTCTTCTTCTAGAGACACACTGCCAAAGTCGAGAAAAAATCAAAGTGAAGCAGTAGCTTCACGTGTAATTGTTGTCAGGATGGTATTTGGTTTAGGTACTGCCAGTGAGCAGGAGAGAATGATTTTGTTGATGGCCCTGAGGTCTTGAAAAAAAAAAAAAAAAAATTAGTATCCTCTTCTATTTGGTTTCTTTCCTGGCAAGACAGGAGTACAACCAGTACTAATGCAACATAGGAAAAGATCATTGGATATAAGGCTTTTAACTTTTTAATAAGGATATAAGGATATATTATTAACTTTTTTTTTTAATTTTTATTTATTCATTTGACAGACAGAGATCACAAGTAGGCAGAGAGGCAGGCAGAGAGAGAGAGGAGAAAGCAGGCTCCCTGCCGAGCAGAGAGCCCGATGTGGGGCTTGATCCCAGGACCCTGAGATCATGACCTGAGCCAAAGGCAGAGGCTTAACCCACTGGGCCACCCAGGTGCCCCTATTATTAACTTTTTAATAAGGTTTAAGCCCTTCCTTTGCTTCTTTCTTCAATGGATATGAGAAAAGCTTTGGTAAGAGCACCTGGGTGGCTCACCTGACCTCTGCCTTCAGCTCAGGTCATGATCTCCATGTCCTGGGATGGAGCCCCATGTTGGGCTCCCAGCTCAGCCGATAGTTTGCTTCTCCTTCTCCCTCTGCTCCCCCTGCTTGTGGTCTCTCTGTCTCTCTCTTAAATGAATAAGTTTTAAAAAAAATTTTAAAAAGGTAAGTTTCAGTAATAGTTTGATAAGACCTATCTAACCTTTAATAGATTCTGCTTCAATTATTTTTCCTATGTCATTAATTCCTATGTCAATTATTTTTTTTAAATGTGATTTTTAGAACACTTTTAGGTTTACAATAAAATTAAGAGGAAAGTACAGATTTTCTTATATACCCCCTGTTCTTATGTGCATAGGTTTCTCCATTATCAACATCATTCACCAGAATTATATATATATATATATATATATATATTTATTTTTTTTTTTAACTAAAAATGAACTTGCATTGTCACATCAGAAGCATTCCATAGTCCATAGTTTACCTTAGGGTTTACTCTCAGTGTTTTACATTCTGTGGGTTTGGACAAAAGTATAATGATAAACATCCGTTATTATAATTCATGCAGAGTATTTTCAGTGTCCTAAAATCCTCTGTATTCTGCCTATCCATCCCCCAAACCCACACCCATAGCAAACACTGATCTCTTTATTGTTTCCATAGTTTGCTCTTTTCCAGAATGTCATGTCATTGGAATCGTACAGCATGTACCTTTTCAGACTGTGTTCTTTCAATTAAGCCTTTCCATTTTCTCTTTGTCTTCTCATGACTCAACAATGCATTTTTTGTTTTAGTTTTTGTTTTTTTAAGCATTGAAAAATATTCCATTGTCTGAATGTACTGTGGTATATTTATCTATTCACCATACCAAAGCACTTCTTGGTGATTTCCATGGTTTGGAGATTATGAATAAAGCTGCTATAAATATCTTTGTTCAGGTTTTTATGTGAACATAAGTTTCCCTTTCCTTTAGGTAAATACCAAGGAGCACAACTGGTAGATCATATCTTGTTTACCCTTGTGAGAAACAGCCTAATTGTCTTCTGAGGTGGCTATCCCATTTCTGCCTTTCCACCACCATTATATAAGAATTCCTATTGCTCCATAGTCTTGCTGGCATTTGGTGTTGTCCATGTTTCAGATTTTGGTCAATCTAATGGTGTATAGTGGTATCTTATTGTTTCAGTTTGCATTTTCCTGATGATATATCACATGGAGCATCTTTTCATCGTTTGGATAATAGTCCTTTCTCAGCTGTGTCTTTTGCAAGTATTTTCTCCCCAGCTGTGGCTTATCTTCTAATGCTCTTGATTTTGTCTTTGCATAGTAGAAATTTCCAGTTTTAATGAAGTCCAGATTAGCAATTATTTCTTTAATGAATCATGCCTCTAAAAGTCATCATCATATCCAAGGTAATCTAGATTTTCTCCTATGTTATTTTCTAAGAGTTTTATAGGTTTGCATTTCATATTTAGGTCTGTGATCCATTTTGAGTTGCTTTTTTTGTGAAAAGCATCAGGTCTATGTCTGGTTTCACTTTTTTTGCAAGTTGGATGTCCAATTTTTCCACCACCATTTGTCATAGAGCTTTTCCTTTGAAATTAGAATAAAATATGAACTTTTACTTTGCTACCAAATTCCTGTATGATTTCAGTCTTTTTACTTTTCAGATTTCACATCCTCCTCTTCCCTCCCTGTTCACTATTATTCAACCACACTAATTTATTTCTCTTTCTAGATCAAACCAAATTCATTCCTACTTCACAATCTTGTCACTTTGTATCTCATGACCGTTAATGAGCTAGTTTTTTCTCTACTCAAGTTTTACTGCCATAGAGAACATACTTTTGGCCAACCCATGGGTTATTTTCTATCACATTCAGCTGTTCATTTCATTCGTGGCCTTTATCAAAATTTGAAATTATCATTTTAGTTTTGTGTTTTCGTTTTATTTGTGTGTTTCTTAAGAACACATTGACAAATTTATGAGGGAACTTGCATTATTTTTTATAGTTCTGTTCTCAGTATAACACCTCAATAAGTTTTTATTTAATAAAAGAATGATCATTGTTGTCAATAGCATGAAAAACAAATCTCACAACGTCCCAAATAACCACATTATGTAACAATGGCTAATGTTTAGCAGATAGTAAAAATTGCTATATCTATTATTTTCACTTCCAATAGAAATTTTAGAAAGTCACACTTTTAATAAAGTCACACTTGTGAGACACAATTGAATAGGTATTAGCAGAGACAAGTGAGATAAAAATTAGCAACCCTGAAATCTATACACAACATTGATTTTTAAATGGTGCCTAAACTACATGCAATTCTCCTTCACAGGATAATTATTCAGACTGAGTGATTGTTCATTGAATCAAAGTCTATTCATATGTTCCAAATGCAATGGCTTTAGAAATGATTTTGAACATAGTTACCGAGAGTCAAAAAGGGAAAAGGAAAGCAAGATTTCTGTCATAATGTTCAAAACATTTGTAGCTCTATTCCTGCCCACCCCTCACCATCCCTCCTCCTAGCCCAGGCTGGGTTTAAAAAGAAAAGAAAAAGGATTCACAGAGTTACAAATACACATTTTCATCATTCTATAGCAACCAAGTGAAACGTTTAAAGATCAATTGTGGTTGATTTTTTTTTTTCTCCACAAAAGATGTTTATAAATTTTATAGATTGCTTTTTGTATTGCTTTTGAATAATTCACAGTGGCAGTATGGAGTAGAGCCACCATATATTTAAGGTTTACTCTGGGCCACTAACTTTTCTCATTTAATCCTGACAATTATTTAATGACATTGATTAGAATAATCAGTTTACAAATGAGACCCTGAAGTATAGAAAAATTAGGCAACTCATTCAAGGTTACACAAGTCTGAGTAATAATGATGGAATGTATTTTCAGATCTGACCAGATAAAGCCAGTGTCTTTTCCATAAACAATTACCTCATATTTTCTCACCTACTGACACAGAGGTAGCATATCTTTTTGTCCTTATTTATCAAATCCTTTTCTCTTTCTAGTATTAACATCACTATTTTATCTTATTATTTTAACAGAGGTTTTTATCATTCAGTTTCACAAACATTTATTTTAGAATAAAATAATGTTAGAAATGAAAATGGACCTTCAAGGTACTCTCATTATAATCTGCTCATGGGTGAGTACACTGGTGGGCTCTAACTGGAAAAAAATACATTTTAAAAGCTTTAAAATATATTAACTGTCACAGTGTATCTAATTCTAGAAATACCATCTTTTTTTTTTTTAAAGATTTTATTTATTTGACAGAGAGAGATCACAAGTAGGCAGAGAGGCAAGCAGAGAGAGAGAGAAGAGGAAGCAGGCTCCCTGCCGAGCAGAGAGCCCGATGCGGGACTCGATCCCAGAACCCTGAGACCATGACCTGAGCTGAAGGCAGAGGCTTAACCCACTGAGCCACCCAGGCACCCTTAGAAATACCATCTTAATGAAAACAATCCTAGGGACAAATGAAATATAATCATATGGTATCACTATATATGAAACAAGAATTATGAAAATCCAAGAATAATAAACTAAGTAATAAAGGGTTTGTTAAATAAATGAAGACATGTTATGGTGCCATGGAAATTGTGTGTTTGAGGAATATTTATTAACATGGAAAAAAGTTCACAAAATATTTGATTACATAGGAATGCAAAACTGAATGTAGGATAAATTCCCAATTTCAGTAGAATATGTGGAACTGTATATTAGAATGGAAGGAAATAGTTATTAAAGATGAATTCTCTAGTCCAAAAGAAGAGTCTAGATCCCTGAGTAGTTTTTGTGTTTTTTTCTTGGATGAAGAACCTTTACACAAAATCATAGAGTAACAGAGTTTTTAAGAAACATAAGTAAACATTAATGTTGCCTCAACTCTGCTGAGACAAAGTGGGAATGACCTGGGTGTATCCTCAGCCAAAGAGAAGAATTGAGTTACTACTTCGAAGCTAAGCAGAATCTAATGCCTTCCTGAGCTGAGAAGGGGCATCGGGAATTGGTGTTAAGTTACATAGGTATCTTTAGAATGATGAATTCTATCTGTCTGATTAAATCAAGGGCAGGCAACTCTATCAGGACATTTTAGCAAAGGCTACTCCAGATGAAAGGAAAGGCACCACATTCTCAACCTATTCTCTTTTTTCCCCAAACACAAAGTGACCTAAATGAACCAGTTGAGCATCTCTCTCTGACCCTTTTCATAACACCAAGGCATGTAGGGAGAAAACACCTTTTACCTTATAGAGGATGAGCATTTTGAAGGAGATGTATGTATGCATAGAAATACATAGGGAATCTAAATATCTCCTAAACTCTATCTATCTACACACACACACACACACAAGACAGGGACTATGCCTCTATTCAATGTTAATTAGGTTCTGATGATGACAAGACATAACACAGTGATTCTAGGATTGATTAAAAAAAATTATTATTATTTACAGCTTTGGAGGAGGTAGCATATCTCCATATGGCCATATGGAGTTTGCGCTGAAGAAAGGGCTAAGAGCAGGCTGGAATTGTAAGAGGTGATTTAGGTGTGACAAGCTGGCTTCCTACAGATTGGGTGTTCTGCGTATTTCCATGGGCCTAACAAAGGAGTACCTGTCCCTAGATGTTTGGCATCTGGGATTTATGGCAGCTTTGTATGTGTGTTGTAACCCGGGAGTTAAAGTCTATAAGGGAAGTGGCTGGTAGGTAAGCTTAGCAAACTCATTCCAAGTGGAATTGAGATTCGTTTTTTAGCCATGATCTCAAAACTGGATCAAGACAGCCCCCATGAAATATGGTAGTATTGTCTGTCCCAGAAACTATATTTTTTAAAACACAGTCAGTAATATACCAAACATAGGTTTGATTCCTAAATTCAAACTGTTTTATTGCAAGCAAGTTGCATCTGTGAATCTGTAAGTGTGTGTGTGTGTGTGTGTGTGTGTGTGTGTGAGAGAGAGAGAGAGAGAGAGAGAGAGAGAGAGAGAGATCCCTCATTCTTTAAACCGCTTTAGAGGCAATTATCAAAAGGAAGCCAAGTTGTTTTTCAAAGAAGCTATTGGGAAGAAATAGGGTAGGCCCCAGCAATTGATTATTTCAAAGTCTCTTTATAAGGACATTCACTGTTAATGTAATGTTAAACTTAAAAATGAAACAGCCAGTTATTTTACTAGCAAAATGAGTTCATTCCAGAATATCAGAGGAATTGCAATTTGGTTCAAGGAAAGTATGGTGAACCATAACAAAGTCCAAAGAGATGAATGGAAGGTCAATTTTGGTTAGGTGTTAGGTGGGAATTGGAGAGAATTTGAACAAAATTCATTGGAGAACAACAGTTAGGAAATTGTGATGGTTTCTCTTCAGCTTCAAGCAGTGGTTAGTGCACTGTTGCTGGAGCAGGGAGAGATCTTCCTTCTTTTTCTAAAAAGCAGGAGATAATATTTCTTTGTGGAGAAAAAAAATTTTCTTGGTCAAATTATTCTGATTTTCCCCCTTTTCCTGCTGGTTATGCAGGCTGTTAAGTGGTATGTGCATGAGAGCGCCCCCTGCAGGGCATCCTGGTTTTTTTGTTTTGTTTTGTTTTGTTTTGTTTTGTTTTGTTTTAAGGTTTTGTTAATTTGAGAGAGAGAGAGAAAGTGAACTGAGGGGAGGAGGAGAGGCAAAGGAAGAGAGAGAATCTGGAGGCACCTGTGTGCTCATTTGGTTAAGCATCTGCCTTTGGCTCAGGTCATGATCCCAGAGTCCCCATATGGAGCCCCACATTGAGCTCCCTGCGCAGCAGGGAGTGGGCTTCTCCCTCTCCCTCACTTCCTCCTTACCCGCTCACCCCGCAACACAGCTCATGCTCTTGCTCTCTCTTGCTCATTATCTTTCTCAAATAAATAAATAAATAAATCTAAAGGCGGCGGGGTTGGGGGAGGGAGGACTCTGAAGCAGTGTTTGTGCTGAGCATGGAGCCTTGCCCAGAGCATGATTCCATGACCAGAGATCATGACCTGAACTGGAATCAAGAGTCAGCCACTTAATTGACTGAGCCACCCAAACATCCCCGTATCCATTTTTAATGAGGCTTCCTTTACTCATTTTCACAGTAAAAATATTCCATTGACTGTCTCGTATGGGTTTTATTTTTATACATACTTATTTTTATGACGTTTTTTGCAATGTACATGTTTATCTTTTATAAAATGCCAAAAAAATCATTATAGAAAGTATCATCCAATTTAAAAGATTATTATATTCAGACATATTCTGGATAAAGTTCTAATAATTATTAGCTTTCTGATATAACATTAAAATGTTAATGTTTTATGAATGACCATTCTCATTTTTAAATGAGATTATTTGACATTTCAATCATCTTTATTATTGTACTATTTATTAAACCTTTCCCATTATCATAAACCCTGTTCATATGGACAGAAAATAAAAATAATTCTTGGGAGTTTACTTTCTTTTTTTTTTTTTTTAAAGATTTTATTTATTTATTTGACAGAGAGAGATCATAAGTAGACAGAGAGGCAGGCAGAGACAGAGAGAGAGAGGGAAGCAGGCTCCCTGTCAAGCAGAGAGCCCGATGTGGGGCTCGATCCCAGGACCCTGAGATCATGACCTGAGCTGAAGGCAGCGGCTTAACCCACTGAGCCACCCAGGTGCCCCGGGAGTTTACTTTCGAAGAACTTGACTTTTTTGACATAAGTTTTATTATTTGGACTTCTCATGTTATTTTTTCAGTTGTTTTGATTGTGTGATGACCTTTAAGATTTTATTGACTATATATCCTATCTCATCACCATTTTGTAAGCTTTCTTTCCACAGGAGAAGCACAAATATAAGTAAAGCAAAAGGATATAAGAAGAGTAGTGAGTTTTTGTTGTTCTTTCATAAAATAAGGGAGAAGATCAAAGATCTATAGGTGGTTGTCAAAATGAGGCAAATTCAAGTTCAGCATAAAGAAATTGTGATAACTAGAGAATTTGAAACACAGAATGGATTGACTTGCAAAATTTTAAGCTCTTCCATGTACAGAATGGAGTAGAAATTGGATGATTATCTTCAGGTATATTTCATAAGGAACTTTTATCTTGAAAGAGAAGAATCATGACTTTTAAGTTGAATTCCAATTATGCTATTTTGTATTTTTAAAAATTAAGACAGAGGCACTTGTGGCTCAGTTGGTTAAGTGTCTGACTCTGATTTTGACTCAGGTCATGATCTCAGGTTTGTTAGATCAAACCAAGTTTCAGGCTCATGCTCAGTGGGGAGTCTGCTTGAGATTCTCTCTCTCTCTCTCTCCTTCTCCCTCTTCCCCTCCCCCCTGCTCTCTCTCATTCTCTCTCTAAAATAAATAAATAAATAAATAGATTTTTGAAAATGTTTAGACAGTCTAGAATAAACTAAAATGAAATTACTCATAACGGGGACAGAGTAGAGATGGTCAATGCAAAGTATAAAGGAAAATGAAACTTGGCCTCACCTAACAGGAATTTACAGTGATTCTTAGAGATCAGTAGGAGACTGCCAGTCTATCTTCAAATGCCAAGTCTATTCATTACATCTCTGGATTGCCTTATTTCCCTACTCAGCTACCCTGTTCCAAATAAGGAAGACCATGAGGCAAGCAATCAAATGAATAAAAACAAATAACTTTCATATTTATTCCATAAAAATCTGTTAGTCTGTGAGTAACCTGCTCACAGCCCATTGCTCCCATAACCTTGTGTTTCACAGCTTATAAGTTGAAACCCTTGTAATAAACTCATCTTTCTGCTTTGTTTTACTCAAGTGTGTAGAGTTTGGTTTCTGACACATGGTAAAATGTTTATACTTTGAAAATAGTGACTCTTTCATTAAGACACAGGCAATGATTGAGCTAATTGGGCTCTTTGTTTTTTAAATGTTTCTACCCAGATTATAAAGGCAATGATTAGATCCAGAACAGTAATAACACTTCAATTGCATTGATATAAGCTCATATTTATATCATCTTAAGCTAAGCCTCAGGAAACTTAATGTGAATTCCGTATCGATCCTTGCCACCAGGTTTATTTTTAGTTTTGTGTTGTTATTGTTTTTGTTGTTGTTAGGTTGGTAGTTTTCTTATATATTCATATGACCTATTTGTATACTGAGGTTAAACACAGTGATCTTAAGGTCTAATATAAATATTGTGCAAACCACTGATTTGCAGACCTATAGACATCATTATGATCTCACTAATATTGGACTGTGGTCCACTTACCATGTTTTTTCTATGGGGAAATCATGAAGGATTATAACATCAGGTCAAGCATCCATCTCACTGACTTCTATCTTTTTCTTGTCCAATAGGATTTGGGGGAAGAAAAACAAAAGATTCAAAATATATCATCTCTAACTGCTGGATGAAGATTTTGCAGGTATGTGTGCTGGGCTGGTTTTGCTGTCTAAAACAAAAGCTGACTAGTGGCATCTTGAACTGTGCAAAGTGTCTTTTGCAGTTCTTCATAATGGTGGTATAAGTTACCACATCATAACACTTCCATGGCAGATATTAAGATTTTTTTTTTTTTTTTTTAATTAGGAAGCCCTGTTCTCCCACCAGTTTCAGGCTGACTTGATGATGTCACTGATCATGGCGTTGGCAGAAAACACAGCTCAAGAAAGCTAAGTGATCTCCAACACACGCACAATAGGATTTGGGTTACCTTTTATATTAATTCTTGATTATATATTTTAACTGTTATGCTGTGTGGGGGAATGAAGAAGTATATATTTATATTTTTCTTCTTGCTCTACTCTGGCTATTCAATTTTTGTAAATTACGTGTGTATGTGTGTGTGTGTGTGTGTGTGTGTGTGTGTGTGTGTTTTAAGATTTTATTTATTTATCTGACAGACAGAGATCACAAGTAAGCAGAAAGGCAGGTAGAGAGAGAGGAGGAAGCAGGTTCCCTGTGGAGCAGAGAGCCCGATGCGGGGCTCGATCCCAGGACCCTGAGATCATGACCTGCGCCGAAGGCAGAGGCTTTAACCCACTGAGCCACCCAGGCGCCCCTTACATGTATTTTAATTTTTTAATTTCAGTCTGTGACTTTTATGGTATGTTGACTCATAGATGGGCTTTTAAAATTCATGTCTTTACTAATATGTTTTTTGCCTGTTTAAGAAAGTTCTTCCCTCCCCAAAAGTTATAATGATATCCTTATATATATTCTAACAAATAAAGAATTATTATTTGTTGCAATTAGGTCTTTAATCCAAATAGAATTGATCTCTGTGTGTGAAGAAAAGGAAATTTATTTTATTTTACTTTCCATATGGATAGCCAGTTGTCTCATTTACTGAATTGTCCATCCATATCTACTTATTTACAATGATATGCCTGTAATATATCAAATTTCCATAAAAGCATGTGTTTGTTTCTAAGTTCCCCATTTTGTTCTGTTAGGCCATTTATTACATCTTTTCCAATACTAGACTGTCTTATTATTCATAATGTTTATAATAATTGTTGAAATCTGATAGGGCAGTAAGCTCACTTTTTCTTTTTTGAAATTTTCTTGTATATTTTCTTCCTTACGGTTTTTCAGAGTTTAGAGTTATTTTGTTCAGTTCTGCAAAAAAGCCTGTTAGAAATTTGTCCAGAATTATAATGATATTTTATATTGATTTAGAAAGAGTGAACATTTTTATATTTTGGACTTATAGCCATTATGAAATTCTCATTTCAAGGACTCTTCTTTAATGTCTTTAATAAAATGTTATACCTTTTTTCATAAAGATAATGTAGATACATTTCTCAAAAAATTATAGGCTTTGCCAGTATTTCAAATAATATGTTTTAACATATTCCATTTTTACAACTGCCTTATGCTTGTATAAATCAAGCAAACCAGCTGAACTTATTACTACTAGTGTATATTTACAGATTTTCTCAGGTTTTGAGGAAAAATGTTCTATTGCAAATAATGACAAAATTGGTTCTGTTTAAGTCCTAATTAGATCTAATGATTTTTCTTGATTCTCTGCCCTAGACAGGAACTCCAGTAAAGTTTTGGGAAAATGTAGTAATTCTTTCTCTGCTCATAGCTTTAAAAGAAATATCCCTTATGTTTCTTTATTACAAATGATGTCTACTGTAGTTTTGTGTATTTATTTTATTGTTATTTGCAGTACAATTCAATTGCTGTGTAGCAAATTACCACAAACTCAGCATCCTAAACAATACATATTCATTATCTCATAGTTTCTGTGGATCAGGAGTGTAGCATGTTTTTACTGCGTTCTCTGTTCAGGGTCTCACAAGGCTAAAATTAAAGTATGAGCTAGTCATGTCCTCACCTGTAGACACCACTGGAGAAACATCTTCCATGGACACTCAGGTCACTGGCAGAATTTAGTTCATAACCATTGTAGATCTGAAGACCCCATTTTCTTGCTGGTCGTCTGCCGGACAGGCCTCCTGGTGTGCGTGTCAGGTCCTTGCTATACACTCTGCTAATTCGAATCTCTTCCTACAGCAAAGGTCCAATCTCCTTTTCAAAAGCTCACCTGAAACCTTCAGGCTCCTCAGTGTAATCTCTTTTTCCTTAATTCAAAGTAGTAAATTTGGAACCTAAATTACATCTAAATCTATGGGATTCCTTCATCTTTGTCATACAGGTAAAACTAATCATACGAGTAATTTTTTTTTTAGTATTCAATATCCTACCCACATTCAAGAATAGGGGATTATACAGGGTGTGTGCACAGAGGGCAGGATTTTGGGGGACCAACTTAGATTTCTGTTATCACATTATTCTTTACCAAATTAATATCATCCTTTTCAATTCTTGGTTTACTAAGACATTGTGTTTTTAAATATACTTATCCTTATACCTCCTTTACAAGAATCATGGCTAGCCTGAAAGCAAATCTTTAAATCAGGTAGTACAAACTTCAATTTTTATCCAATTTTATTTTGACTATTCTAAGTCCAATGTATGTTAATATAGATTTTAGAGATAATTGACTATTTTTTTAAATTTTATTTATTTATTTGATAGAGATCACAAGTAGGCAGAGAGGCAGACAGAGAGAGAGGAGGAAGCAGGCTCCCCGCTGAGCAGAGAGCCCGACACGGGACTCGATCCCAGGACCCTGAGATCATGACCTGAGCTGAAGGCAGAGGCTTAACCCACTGAGCCACCCAGGCGCCCCACAATTGACTATTCTTTTAAACAGAGAGACCTGATATTCTCTGGGCTTACTTATTTCTAGCATCTTTATGGTAGAATTATTAGAATTTTCTATGTACATAATCACGTCGTCTGAGATAAAGATGTCTTTTCTTCTTCCTTTCCAATTTGTATAGCTTTTAGTAATTTTTTCCACCTAATACATTGTTTAGATTTTCCAATGTTGAGTAGGAGAGAAGAGAACAGAAATCTTTCTCTTGTTCACAGTCTTAGAGAAAAAAATTCTGTCTTTAAACATTGAAGAAGTCATCTGTAGGTTTTTCATAGAGTTTTTTTTTTTTTAAATCACATTGAGGAATTTCCCTTCCATCTCAGCTTCTTAAAATTTTTTATCATGAGTGGTATTGAATTTTATCATATATGCATTCTGTATCTCATGAGATGATTATGTGTGTGTGTGTGTGTTTTCTCTTTTCTTCCGGAGATTTGCTAAGTTAAATTGTTTCATTTTTCCATAGTAAACCAACCTCTCAATTCTGTTACAAACCCTGTTTTTTCATGGTGTTATCTTTTTATATATTGCTGTATTTGATTTGCTACATTTCGTAGGAACTAAGATATAATGCATCTGTGTTTGAGAGGAATATTTGGCTGTAGCTTCCTTATAATTTCTTGTCTGATCACATAATACTGTCACCAGATGACTTTGGGGTATTCATTCCTCTTTATTTTCTGAAAGGGTTTGTATTGAATGAGTATTATTTCGTTTTTAAATCTTTGATAAAACTTGCCAGTGAAATCATCTGGACTCAGTGATTTGTTTAAAGGAAGATTGACACCCAGCTTGGAAATTGGAGAAGAATTTAGTTCAATTTCGCTGTAGATATTGACATTTTTGGTGCAATTCAGTAATTATTTACTGAGAATTCTAGTATATCTGAGGCATTTAGCCTAGTACTGGGCAAAAAAAAAAAGGAGGCAGTCCTTGTTCTTTAGGGATGTTAGAGGCATAAGAGAGATAACATTTAGAATAGTAATGATAAAAGGTGATGTTTACAGGCAAAGGAATAACTAAAGTTTTAGAAGTAAGAAAGCAAGAAGAATATACAATGGACAGAAAGTAAGTAAGTTTCTAGGAGTGAGTAGTCCTTGGCAATAATTACTACACATAGTCTGAAATCTGAGTATCATATTAGGTGGCCATATTTTTGGTGGGGGTGTGTGTGAAGATTTATTTATTTATTTTACAGAGAGAGAGAGAGAGAGAGAGAGGTCATGTGCACTTGGGGAGAGGGGCAAAGGGAGAGAGAGAGAATCCCAAGCAAACTCCCTATTGAATGTAGGGCCCTATGCAGGGCTCAATCCCAGGACCCTGAGATCGTGACCTGAGCTGAAATCAAGAGTCCTATGCTTAACAGACTGAGCCACCTAGGTGTCCCTAGGTGGCCATATTTTTATAACACCTGTATCAAAATCTACTTAATAGTTTTCTTTAGTCAATCTTTACATATGTGACTTAACATATATACAAAATTTCTTAACATGTGTACATGTATATATATGTGCAAATAAAAATGTTTATGTGAACATAACCTAAAATTAATGTACCCACCATCAGTGACACAGCCAATAGCATCTTTATGACACATTGTGAAATGCTGAGGGTAATTATTAGAGACAAATATGAAGTACATTTTAATTATACTATAGGCAAACTTAAATGCCATACTAAGAACTAGTTGTTATTTCAGCAACCTGTGTATACCCACAGGGCTTTTCTTGACTGGAAATTGCCATAATCAGAAGTATGCTTTAGAATGACTGATCATAAAAGGACATATAGAAGAGTAACTGGTTAATGAGGATACTAGCGGACATACAGGTAGGAAGCTGTTATAATGGACCCTCTGATTTTAAATCTCCATTAGCTTTTGTCCTTTAATGATACCGATTTAAGTAAATTTGTTGATTATATGATCAGAAAAAATTGTTGGTTTAGATTTGGTTTTGTTTACTTCAGGACAGAAAATTTAATAGTGGATTATTATATGGTTTGTACAACATTCATTATAGACTTAACATGACTTAAGGAAGGAAATGCATAGCTAAAATAGGTATTGCAAACCCTCATTTCAGAAAGACAATTTTCTGTGAATTTTCCTGAATGGGAAGGTAAATGTGCCTATTCATTCTGTCAAGGAATCATTTCCTAAAATATAGTTAAATGCCATTTCTAAATTTTAAAGTTACATAATCAAAAATTCTTGATTGGAATAATATGTAGTTAAACTAAAAGAGTAAGCGATTTATAGCAAAAAGTAATTTATAAAATAACTGGGAATGATTTTTAAGATATGTACAATATTTACATAAGGAAAGTAGACAAGTTTTCAGAAGATCTTAAAAAAGAGACTTGAATAATGATATTTCTCAACTTGAAAGTGCACCTGTTCTAAAGGTATCATTTACCCTTAATTAAGATATAATTTTATGACATTTCCATAACAATGCTTAATGGAAACTTCTTACAGCATAATAATTCATGAGAATGTTTTATACAAATATTTTAAGTCATTTTAAATCTGGCATAATTTAAACCATGTGTTCTTGGCAACATGAAAAAAATAAAAGTTTCAGTAATAAACCAAAAAAATTACATGTAATAACTTTATTGATCATAAAATGGCATGTAAACTTGGAGTGCAGTGGTGTTTACAATTAATTGAAAACTAAGTAGAATATTAAGTGCATGGTATTGACATAAGGGGCTAAGCTTTGGGTAAAATATTATATTCACGTCTCATTCCACAAATCAAAATAAGTCTCACTACGTAAAATAATATATGTGAGACAAAAAAAAAAAAAAAAAGGAAAGAAAGAAAAGAAAACAGGAGTGCCTGGGTGGCCAGTTAGTTCCACATCTGACTTTGGCTCAGGTCAGGATCTCAGGGTCCTGGGGTGGAGCCCTGGGTCAGGCTCACCAGGGAGTCTGCTTGTCCCTCTCCGTCTGCCCCTCCCTCTTTCATGCTCTCTCTGTCTCTCTGAAATTAATAAATAAAATCTTTTAAAAAAAGGAACCATAAGAACATTAGAATTCTCTCATAATATAAAAGTGAATTCTCTTGTAATATAAAAATACAGGGCTTTCTAATGACAAAAATAATTTAAAGCAATACTGAATTAGGTGAATCTAACTGACAAACAGAAAACTTCCAACATAAATGAATGAATAACAGACAAAAAACCCAAGAAGAGTATCTGTGGCGTATATCACAGGTTAATCAGGAGTAAGGATCTTATAAATGGAGGTAAATGCATACATATGGAATGATTAAGAAGGCACATTCTGTCAGAGAGCACTAGGGCCACAACCCAACAACAATCTTAGACTTCAGGTAATTTACTTAATTTCTCTGTGCTTCATTTTCCTTATCTAAAAATTGGGCATTCTAATACCTGCTTTGCAAGTTTTTTGAACGTTAGATGCATTTAAAGACTACATATTCCAATGTCCAGCTTTTAGTAAACACTCAGTGTTGAATATTGCTAATAGCGAATATCCCCTAAATCAGTGGTATTGCCTCAATCAGCTTGGTTGGATTTTTTTTTATCACTTATTTACAAAAGAATAATAAAATATTTAGAACTTAATACTCGGAGTTAAGGTGGAGTAATTAAAGACAAAAAGGTAGAAACGCTGGATTGAGAGAATGAACACCAGCTCTGGTGAGGTGAGAAGGTAGTGAGCTTTGTCATGCAGGCCTACAAAGTCTAAACCACAACTCACTTTAAGGCGTAACTTAGGTGATTTCTTACTTAGTTTGCATCAGTGGAAAAGATGGTAGGAAAAACAAACAAACAATTGCTTTTTACCACTTTCAAAGATGGCACAAAATTGAAACTTGAGTCTAGGTTGAAATGGGTTCCATGAAAGCAGAGAATAAGGAAGATTTCGTTGATAGGAATTTTTTATCTTTTGTTTTTCAGTCATAAACTAGAGCCTGCAGGGATTGAAAGAAGTGGATTATCATTTTATCGCCATTAGAGACACTGTGAGCCAAAGCAAAACACAAGCAAAGTGTAAGAAGTACGATGGGGATCTGGGAGAACCTCATCTCCCAGGCCCGTCCTAAGTGCTTACTGTTATGAACTTCAGGATGACAAATGTGACAAAAGTTCTTCATCGCAAAGCCGCTGTTGAGCCATAGGCTAGGTCTGGAAGCAGTTTCCAAGGGCCTGCCCATTCGGATAGTGTTTTAAACTGTGCTAAGGCAGAGAACAATTTGGGGGCCATTAAAGATGAAATTTAGAGAGAGAACGGAACATAAAAGCTTATTTCTAAGACAGAAATTCCCAAGCTGGTTTCCCAACTAAAGGGGAAAACAAACAAACAAATTGATCTTATAGATCAATAAGATCTCTTGTTTTAGCCATTAGATCATGAGAGTAGCCTGAAGTAAATTTAGCAAAAGCCAGTCACATATTTGGGGAATTGTTTCCAACATGAGGCGAGCTCTAGAGTAGAGAGTTTGCACAAAGCCCATCTCATACATACCCTTAAACCTGGACAAGGTCTGATGCACAGGACCCCATGTTTTGACTTATCACAAACACAGGACCACAAAGATAGTTTGTCACTGTTTCATAAAAGTTTCCTCCCCGTTCCCAGAGTTTTAACGTGGCTCACCATACAGGAGTATGGGATGTGATCAGGTTGGGGCTGAACAGGCGCCCCAGGCCAGAGGAGAGGGACTAATGAGCCTGTGGTGTGTTGGGAAGAATCATCACGCTTCTACTCGGGGAAAGTAGAGCAAGAATTGCTGTTTTTGTCTTGAGTTAGCTACCCTAACATACCCTGATTACATGTTCAGGCTGACTGTGTTTCCAAACTAATTGTGTCCTCTTCCTTTGGGTTTTTTGGGTTGCATGCACTTGCGAGGCACTTAGAATTGACTGGGAATCCTGCATGAAAAATGGAGCTCGAAGACGAAGTCTAGGCCTGAGGAGGCTTTCAGATTCCCTCCTTGGGCTGAGGAGTGGAAAGTGATGGGAAGGAGGGTATTTAAATTGATCTTTGTATCAAATCAGATTTTATAGTTAATCATGGGATTTATTTGTATGGTCAGCCTAGAATATACCTATACGATGTAAAATCAGAAAAAAAAATACAGAAATAAATATTCTTAAATCCTTCAATTTTAATTAGCATCCATCCTCTTTTTAAAAAATGCATCCCATTTGTTTATTTTGTTTTGACAATTTTTTAAAAAGATTTTATTTATTTATTTGAGGGAGAGATCAGAAGTGGGTAGAGAGGCAGGCAGAGAGAAAGGGGGAAGCAGGTTCCCTGCTGAGCAGAGAGCCCAATGCAGGGCTCCATCCCAGCTCCCTAAGACCATGACCTGAGCCGAAGGCAGAGATGTAATCTACTGAGCCACCCAGGCACCCCATTGTTTAAACATTTTTATTCTTCCATTCCTAAAGTGGTGCACTTGGAATTGAAATGTGTCAACTCTGAACATACATTAGACTTGGGAAAGTTTCCCAGTTCTGCCACTAACTGGTTTTGTGATCTAAGCTGCTATCACCCAGGCCTTCTAGCCATCAGTCTCATCATCTGTAAAGTAAAAGATTGTACTAGGCTCTATCTTAACATAAATGGAACCCTCATAATCAGAGGCTTCAAGGAGAAGGTGCGAGCAAACGATGCAGAGAAGAATGGTGTTTGTATCTTACCCTTCTAAACATTTGTAAGCCAATCAGTAAAACAAATAAAAAGCAAAACTCATTATCCAAATAATTGGGCATTATACTCATTCTGCTAGTTTATTATTTTATAATAAATTATCACAAGTGATAATGAAAACGTGTACTTTAGTTTAAGTTAGGTTGTTATGTGCTAATTTCTATAAAATCATAATTTAGTATTTCATAAATAAAACTACTGTTTACTCAAATTGTAAAACTGAAACTGTAAATAATGTCCAAAGTTGTACCTTATTTTTAGGCCACCATCATTTACCAAGAATCCTTCAATTTAACTCTCATTTCCACAAAATATTTCATTGGAATGGGTATTTATGAGGACAAAAGAAAATATTTATAGTATTTTTATTTATATAAATAAAATTTATTTTATAACAAATAACATGGAGGACATAGGGAGATGGAGAGGAGAAGGGAGTTGAGGGAAATTGGAAAGAGAGGTGAACTATTAGAGACTATGGACTCTGAAAAACAATCTCAGGGTTTTGAAGGGGCGGGGGGTAGGAGGTTGGGGGAACCAGGTGGTGGGTATTAAGGAGGGCACGGACTGCATGGAGCACTGGGTGTGGTGCAAAAAACAATGACTTCTGTTACGCTGAAAAGAAAAAAAAAAGAAAAAACACACACACACACACAAATTTATTTTATAATAAAATTTATTTTTAATGAAATAAATAAAATTTAATTTATAATATTAACTTATACAGTAAAATACATTCATTTATGACATACATTTGAACAATTTCTTTTATGTGAACTTCCCTACATCTTTCAGGATTATTTACTGAAGGATCCTAAAACTGAATTGGAATACTTGAGACTCTATTACTTAAATAATATCTCAAAGTCTCAAATGTATTTTCAATACCTATTACATCTTAGTGGAACTGTGATTTTTCAAATATGATATTGTTTTAATTAAATATTCCAAATTATAAATACCTCAGTAGTTGACATTTCCTTTTACTGGCTCTTTTGCTTATGTATATTGTAACATCAGTGACAATGTTAGAGCAACCAAAATGCAATTCGCTACTCAAAACATCTATCTTTAAAGAATCAAGCACAAATGAACTGTTAAATGGTACATCCTGTAATTGGCTTACCTTTTAAAAATGTATACAGTAGCAATGTAAATAATGGATGTATGGAAAACATGGATATCAGTACAAGTGGATTTTTTTTATGTTCAGTTAGCCAGCATATAGTACATCGTTAATTTTTGATATAGTGTTCAACGATTCATTAGTTGTGTGTTAACACCCAGTGCTCATCACAACACGTGCCCTCCTTAATATCCATCACCCTGTTACCCTCTCCCCCACCTCCTTCCCCTCTCTATCCCTCAGTTTCTTTCCCAGAGTCCAGAGTACAAGTGGATTTAGACATAACTTTAAGGTTTTCCTTCTGTATCAGGACTTAATATGAATCCTCCTTTTTAAATAGTAAGTTTTATTTTGGAGTATGTTACTATTTAATCACTTGTCTTTTAATTGTTCTGAGGGTTAAATAGAGGGTTACTGAAATACACTGCAAATCAAATTTAAAATGATGGTTTTTTTTTTTTTTTTTTTTTTTTTTCTTTTTCTTGGAAAACATTTTCCAAGCACATGGGCTTCCCGGCAATGTATTCAGAACTTTGAACATACACAAAGAAAGCTATTGACTAGCTGTCATTTAGAAAGGGCTTAAAAGTGTGTTCACAGTCTCAAACACATTAATCAAAATATCCTACTGTATTCTAGAAATGAAGTAGAAGAAAACTGGCCAAAATACTTTGTTTCTCTAAATGATTATCATATAACAATCCATTTAATGATGTCACTTTCAAAATGTGTAATTGTGGAATATTTTAAATGACTATTGTACATTTTTGAAGCATAAAATTGGATGCCTATTGATAATTTGCTTAGTAACAGAATGAACCCCTGAAACCAAGATATTCCTTCAAAGAATGCTTCCAGAAAATATGGAAAATATGTTTGTTTTCATTTGGGAAATGAAGAGTGATCTTAAATTTTCAAAATAATTATAGCAGAATGAGGCACAAAATTTAAACAGCTTCTCAAAGAAATAATATAGAGAACATCGTGTGTACTAAGGAGAGGGAAGTTTAGATATTTTCATTTAGCATGAAAAATAATAGGGTTTTATTTTAAAGAAATCATTCCTTTCCCCATGAGTATTGTCACCAGGATATTTGGAGTTTAGAGGAAGAAAACACACAGCTTTTAAATAATTCTCACATCATTAATTTTATTTGCTCTGAAGTATATTTATATACTGCACAAAACTGATTAAAATAATAAATTCTATAATATTAATGCATTATTGTAATCTTCCTTCTCGATATTTGATATTCAAAATCACCTCAATGATAAATCTCAGTTCATCTGAGACAACACATTATAAATAATATACATAATAAGATAATATAACATCATATCTATGGGGAAATAAAGTTCATCATGATATTTATTCAACTGTTCCTCTGTTGGGGGAACAGGATATACACAAATAGTTCTGAAAGCCTACCTACCAGTTGCGGGTGCATCGCCTGTCTAAAACAATGTCTTCAGGAAGAAGAGTTTCTTGAGAAAGTCTTCTAGTCATGCATTTAAATTGCTTTTTAAATTCCATAAGACACCTTCTTAGTAGAATAAGCTTATCCACATTTTAAGTATTAGTACAATGTGGGTTTCGTCCTTATGTTCCATACACTACACTACATGAGGAAAAAAGAAATTTTAGGGGGACAGTGTATGAATCTGTTTCTACTCATGTGGATTTGCACTCTTTAAAGCATTTGCATTGTACAGCTGGTTTTCAGGGATACTTGGTAGAGCCCCCGTGAAGACCATGGTTAGCTAAAGCAATGAAATATTTTCTATATCTACTTTTATTTCATAGGCACAGATTAAGACTCTAGTAAGTTAATTCATGATTTGATCAAGTTTAAGAAAATATTTATACGTTTCAAGCAATGCTAGCAAGGTACTTCTCCTAGTTTTCATTTGCTTTATTTTGCAATCGACCTATGTGATTCTATTATATTACTTTTTGATGGTTTTAGTTACTTAATTTTTAGATATGCCCATAGTTACATAATAGAACAGCAGTCATAAATCAGTGTTAATAAACAAACACCTTTTACTAACTTTTGACATTGATTTGTCATTAATTATTTCCTTTGAGAATCACTTAGTTTTCATTCTTGCCAACCAGTATGAATAGTAAATTTGAGAGAGAATGTATGCAACTGTTAAATTTTCTTGGTGAACCTATAATTAATTTTAATCCTGTGGAGCAATAATTTGTTGTGAAAAAGATCAGACGTAGCAGAAGCAGACAGAATCACTTTACTTTGTGTCACAGATATAGACACATTTTCCTGATTTCCAATAATGGGGTAAAAAGTTGGGGTGAAATATGAAAATTTAAAGTATAAATGCCAATATTCTTTTTTTTCCTCTTTAAGATCAACTTCGGCATCATGTAAGAATCCCATTTCATTCAGATTTCAACCAAGACCAAATAAATGAAATGCCCACTATATTAATATATTCATTCAGTGTTGATAGATTTGTCAAGAGTAGATTATAAGGGATTTAATAATCCCTTATCATTTAGGTGACAGGGTAGGGGAATACACACACACACACACACACACACATCATATGGCATATATGTGTCACATATATGTTGTATGTCATATATGCCATATATATGACAAGGTAGGGGAATATATATGTCATATATATGATAATGACAGGGTAGTGGAATATATATATCGCGTGTGTGTGTCATATGTCACACACATGTCATATGTCAAAAGTAGATTATAAGGGATTTCCTTACTTAGGCGATAAGGTAGGGGAATACACGCACATACGCACACCATGTCATATGTCATACATGTGTCACATATATGTCATATGTCATAATTATGCCATATATATGACAAGGTAGGGGAATATTTATGTCATATATATGATAATGACAGGGTAGGGGAATATATATATTGTGTGTGTGTGTGTGTGTGTGTGTGTGTGTGTGTGTGTGTGATATTTCTCCTCAGTAAAGTATCATAAAATCTTAATTTTATTCAAATAAATGACATTTAGGCTTGTGTGGAGCAATTCAGATTTGTGTTAGAATCGTCTTCTTAAATGAAGAATATCTTGAATATGAAAAGTGCACTCAAAATTATTTTCTTTGATTCTCTTCACCTGCTTGGTCTACAGAGCTGTGCCAATGTACTCCACGTTGAAATCTTCAGGTCACATTAGACCTTTCTCTTTCCTTAAAGCTATGTAATTGAGCATGAGTCCTGTTGAGTCTAGCTCTGAACTATAATTCTAATCTCTTTCCTCCCAACTACATCCTTAAAATTCTGGTTTTATCCATCTTTTCTTCTTTTTTTAATCCATCTTTTCACAAGATAATTTTAGTAATTGCTAACCTCTCTTCATTCTATTTTTTTATTCTTTCAGTGTATATCCCATACATTTAAAAAACGTAGTGGACTGTAAGATTTAGAACAGCCTGACTCACCTGTCTGGCATTGAGCAAGCCATTCTGGGTTTCACCTCATGGCTTCAGTCACAAGATTCTGAAAACAATGGAGAAAGCTATCTGTAATAGTGCAAGCAGTTTTCAAGAATATATCAATTTTGCCAATTTTTTTTTAGTCAAATTAAGTCATAGGGCCAACCTAAATATAAGGGGTAGGAAATGAAAAACTTGGATGAAAGAGAAAGAATTGGTAATGGTTGTTACAGTCTACCATCGCTTTCCTTTTTGAAAGTGACTGCTCGTTGCCCCAGCAAGCTCTGAAGTCTTCAGCATGGCATGCAAGGACCTTGTCTCCAGGTCCTATATTCAACTATTTCAATCTGTTCACCAGCTTTTTTGCCCCTCTCTGCATGTGTTTTCTCTGTCAAAGAGGACTTAATTTTCATGCCGTTCTTACTCTGCCATGCACACCCTACCCATACGTATTTCTTTTCTAAATGACTAATTCTTTTGTGCTAATTAAAGATCAGGTCACTAGACAGAGAAAGATAAATACCATATGATTTCGCTCATATGTGAAATCTGAAATAGACCACAGAAGAACAAATAAAACAAAACAGAAACACAGCCACCTAGATACAGAGAACAATTTGGTGATTGCCAGACGGAAGAGGGTGGGAGGATGCTCAAAATAGGAGAAAGGGATCAAAAGGTACAAAGACTGATGATTCACAGACCTGTACCCCTGAAACAAATGATACATTTTATGTTAAAAATACATACATACATACATGCGTATATACATACATACAGGGGATACAATGTCCAGTATGTGGAATATAGTTAATAATACGTAATAACTTTGCATGGTGACAGATAGTAGCTAGATCTATTGTGGCAATTACAAATGTCAATGCTAAATCACTATATAGTACACTTGAAACTAACACAATATTGTGTGTAAAGTATGTTTAAATTTGGGAAAAAAAATCATCAGGTCACTTTCTCCAAATGGTATCTAAAGTTTCAAAAAAAGTTCTAGTAAAAATGGCTAACTTCACTTTTATAGATTTTTATATTTAAAACACCATATAGTATTAGGGTTATTTATTTGCTTTAACTTTTTTCTTCACTGCCACAGCCCCAAATCCAGAATACCAGCTACTTAGGACAGGGATGCTAATGTCTCTTTGTCCTCAAATCCTAGAATGGTGCCTCTGATGTTATAAAATGAATGTTGTGGGACTGGATGTATTGAGACATTATTAGTCCCTTCTGTGTTATAATTATAAATGATTATATGCTACCTCAGTTTTATTTTAAACTAATGGAGCTATATATATTATATTCACATTCTTTTGTGTAACATTTTCTCTTACAACGGTGTAAACTCCTTCAAGGAGAAATGAACCTTTTTATGTTTGTGTGTGGTTTATGTAAGTGTAGAAACAAAGTAAGTATTATAATGATAGTTTTGAATTGAGTAAAAAATTCCTTCTTGCAAATTAAAATTATACATTAAATATCAGTTTTAAGTCTCGTATCTGGTGACTAATCAATTTTACTGGGTTTTTAAAACTGTAAAGAGAATTTTATTTTTTCACTGTTACAAATATTTGACCTTAGCTCTATCCAGTTTATACAACTCTGTGGAGCTCAGACCACTTATAAAAAGCCTTACACATTTTTTTTCCCCAAATACAGAAATAAATATGTGGCAGAAAACATTCATAAAGCTGTTTTTTTGAATTAGTAGTGCCTTGTAGTCCAGTTCTAAGAATAATGAAAAATCTCAGCTCAGTTTATTTAAAGAAACAGCTGTAATCTGAACATTTTGAATAAATGTTAATTTTTGTAAGAGAGTTTTATTTAGGTCCTTGACCCCATTTATTTAGCTAAAGCTTGTGAAGAATTTAGTTGCTCAGACCAATAACTTGTGAGTGAAAGACACCAGTAAAGTGTTTTGGTTGAGTGAACTTTGGGCTGCAAGCTAACACAAGGCTTGACAAGATATCTCTGATAGTTTAGCCACATTTTCTGTACTGTTTCTCTACTGCAATTTTCTTTTTTTTTTTTCTCTCTCTCTCTTTTCTGGCTTTATAATACTTGACTTTTTAATCCTCTTGTAGTGGATTATAAGATTTATTTTGTATCAGTAAATTATAAATTATAGGTCAGCATAAGCAGATGTTCATGTCTCTACCTGTCTCCTACCAAATTTTCAGCAGTGAAAAAAAATAGTGATGATTATCAGTACATTATTCAAATATGTATACCTCAGTGCTTTGTTAGTTCTTAGTTTTGACCCATGGTGAAAAAGCCATGCCCTAAAACACACAAATGGTATGTGCTCCTGCCATTCAAAATATTATAATTAAGAGTCATATCCATGCAGAGCAATATTATTTTCACATGTTAAACAACTTCATTCTGGAGCTTGTTATACAGAGTTGCCTATATTAAAGTCACAAATCAATAACAAATCAAAACTGGTAAGCCTAAGAATCTATATAAACTGCATTTAAGATCAGACTCACATTTAAAATCACTATTTTTTGCTCCTCAGTTTTTTAGTACATGTGACTTGAATTTTTCATTTGGAAGTCAAACAAACCTGTCATACTGTGGTACTGCACCAAAGCTGGTTAAGACATGATTATTTTTTTTGATTGCTCCCAGGGTTTCCAGAAAAAATTTTTGCATGTCACCTAATTTAGCCTAATCTATATTTAAATCAGAGTAATACACATATTCACAAAATGTTTTGTTAAAATCTTCCTGCATTCTCAAACTTTCTTTTTTTTATATAACTTTTTAAATTTTTTATAAACATATAATGTATTATTAGCCCCAGGGGTACAGGTCTGTGATTCACCAGGCGCACACACATCACAGCACTCACCCCAGCACATACCCTCCCCAATGTCCACAACCCCACCACCCTTTCCCTGCCCCTGACAACCCTCAGCTTGTTCTCAGCCTTTCTTAAGAAAGATTCTGTATTTTTGAGATGCTTCCTCAAACTATGCAATGAATATATTTATATTTACGTGATATACCATATTGAAAGTCACACGAACTCAAATACATCCTTCTAACTTGGTGAAAATGTTTCCTGTTTCCCCTGCCCTAGAGAAAAACTTCTCATTTCTTAGAGATATTTTCCAGGAGGCCCAAAGTGAATTTTGTAATTATCACAAGATTTATAGTTTCAGAAAAAAATATTCCTAAAACTCAATCTTCAAAATGGTCCTAAATGCATCTACCTATTTGCATTGTTGTGGAATTTATTTTTATTATGTAAACACAGGTTTTATTTTAAATTATTGTCTAAATTGAGAGTTTAAGTGTAAAAAGAAGCAGAAAATCCTCTCAAAGCACCTGAGGAGATGAGGTTACGTTACAAAAACACCTGGGTGGCTCAGTTAGTTAAACATACTGCTGAATAGTATTTTATATTTTATTTATTTATTTTACTATTTTATTTATTTATTTATTTATTTAACTATTTTACTATTTTACTAAAACATCCTGCTAGAAGCCACCTGGGTGGCTCAGTCAGTTAAACATCCTGCTGAATAATATTTTATTCTTTGGGTGTACCACAGTCTGTTTATTCAATCATATGCTATTGAATTGGTTTCCTCATATTTCATTGTGGACTATTTCATCTATATTCATAAGGGATATTGGTCTGTAATTTTCTTCCCTTGTGATATCTTTAACTGGCTTTGGTTTCAGGGTAATGTTGGTCTCATAGAATGACTTAGGAAGTGTCCCTGTTTGCAGGGTTGGGTGTTAATTCTTCTTTAAATATTCCATAGAGTTCACCAAAAAAGACATACCATCCTAGACTTTTCTTCGTTGGAAAATTTTTGATTAATGATGTAATCTTTTTATTTGTTATACATCTACTAAGACCTTCTGTGTTTTCCTGAATTGGTTTAAATAATTTGTATGTTTCCAGGAATTTGTTCATTTCATCTATGTTATCTAATTTTTTACTCTACAGCTCTTCATAAAATTTACTAATAATCCTTTATTATTTCTGTAAGGTCACTTGTAATGTCTCCACTTTCAGTTCTGATTATAGTGATTCATGTCTTTTTCCTTTTTCAGTCCATCTAAAGGTTTGTTGATTTTATTTTTTTCCAGAGGAAACGACTTTTGATTTCATTGATTCTCTTTATTGTTTTTCTATTTGTTATTGCATTTATCTCAATTCTAGTTTTTATTATTTCTTTTCTTCTGCTACTTTTGAGTTGGTTGCTTTTCTTTTCTCCCTCTTCAAAACTATTGTTCCGATTTTTTTTTCTTATTTGAGGTAGGTGTCTGCAGTTATGTTTTCCTTTACAGTTATCATATACCTTATTTTAATTTTCATTTGTCTCTAAGTATTTTCTATTTTCCTTGTGATTTCTTCTTTGACTCATTGGTTGTTTAAGAATTTGTTGCTTTAGGGATGCCTGGGTGGCTCAGTTGGTTGAGCAGCTGCCTTCGGCTCAGGTCATGATCCCAGCGTCCTGGGATCGAGTCCCACATCGGGCTCCTTGCTCATCGGGGAGCCTGCTTCTCCCTCTGCCTCTGCCTGCCATTCTGTCTGCCTGTGCTTGCTCTCTCTCCCTCTCTCTCTCTGACAAATAAATAAATAAATAAATCTTAAAAAAAAAAAGAATTTGTTGCTTTATTTCCACATATTTGTGGATTTTTCAGCTTTCTTCCTATTTTCAATTTCATTGTGATTAGAAAGATACTTCATACGATTTTAATCTTTTAAAATTTATTGAGACTTGTTTTCTGGCTTAACATATGGTATTAACCTGGAGACTCTTCCATGTGTACTTGAGAAGAATGTTTATTCTGCTGTTTTGGTGTTGAGTGTTCTATTTTGTCTATTATATCTACTTAGATTATAATGTTGTTCTCTGTTTCCTTATAGATTTTCTGTCTAGATTATCCATTATTCAAAGTAGTGTCTTGAAGTTCCCAACTATCATTGTGGAATTACATATTTCTCCCTTTAATTCTGTCAGTGTTTTCTTCTATATTTTGGGCTCCATTGCTGTCCATGTATGTTGATAAATGTTACATATTCTTGATGAATTAATCCTGTTATCAGGGTATAATGCCATTTTGTTTCTTACACAGTTTTTGACTTAAAATCTACTTCGTCTGATATTAATATAGCTACTTCTTTTCCTTTTGGTTACTATTAGCGTGAAATATATATTTCCATTCCTCCACTTAATTTTATCTTTGGATCAGAAGTGTGTCTTTGTAGACCCCATATAGATGGATCATTTAAAAAAAAAAACACCCATTCTGCCAATCACAAGTTCCAGAATTTGGAGAATTTTATCCATTTACACTACTGTAATTACTGATAAAGTAGGACTTGTGCCATTTTGCTGCATTTTTTGGTATGTCTTATACTCCAGATTCTTGTTTCCTCCATTTCTGTCTTCTATTTACTTGAATTTTTTGTAGGGAACTACAAATTGGATGCCCATTTCATATCCTTTTTCTCAGTATATTTTTGAGATATTTTCTTTATGCCTACCATAGAAATTTTATTTAACACCCTAAATTTATAAAATCAAGTTTGAATTTGAATTTATAATGACTTAAGTGACATACAAAATTCTACTTCTAGGTAACTCCACACTCTTCTCATGTGGAGTTATGTACAGTGAACTTAACTAAGGCCTCGAGTTACTCAGCTGAAAGTAGCTGAATCACCTCCAGACCACAGCACAGGCACTGTCTATCATGACTTACACACAAACCCAGTTATCTAGGTAGAAGTTAGCCTTGTAACTTAGTGAATGTTTAAGCCTATTCACAAATTTCACTGTCTCCAATTGTTAGTATTTTGAAAAAGAAATCTTCATTAGTTTTCCTTATGTTTATGCTTTTATACTTCATTGTCTCTTAGTTTTCATTTTGTTCTGATGCAATGACACTATTAAGGCTATAATATATTAATCTGTGGATCTTAAAATGTCATAAAATCATTAACTAATTTTCTCTGCTATAGTGACCATCAAACCATATAGCTCAGGAAAAAACAATGTGTTTAGATTAAATAATGTGAATATTTCCAGGTCTTCACAGTGTAACAAACAAAGAAATTATCTATATAGTTCTTCTGGTTGCTTTAAGAAATATTTCCTAAAATCAAAAAGAAGGATGTTTCATAAATGAAACGTATCTTTTTAGTCTGTGCATGTAAATTAAACATTAGTATGCAATAGAATTTAAAGCTGGGATAAATATTCAGTATCAACTGCATTCAATTCATGTTAGAGCTTTTTAGCATTCCTGCTATCCATCATCGCTAGAGTAGTTGGCCAGCACTTAAACATGTTTGGCCAAAATCAGTTGGCAAGAGCATGACATTGTCAGTTAAATGCATTTTAGTGACTTTTGTATTATGATTCAAGTCCAACGTATCTTTTGTAATCTTACTTTTTACATTTTCATGAATTTGAGTAATTTGTACAGTCAAAAATATATTGCATTTCTAGAAAGAACTTTCATTTTCTTTATTCCATTTGATTTTATGTATGACACACACACACACACACAGACACACCATCATTACCACCACTGCCACCAAAAGCAGAAATCTAAATAACTCTTTTTATATTTAAGTTTCTACAGTTCAAGCTTCTCCATTACTTAGTAATTAAATATCTATTTGTTATTTATTAAATACTTCAAGTACATCCTTTATTGTTCATTTCCAAAGGTTTTACGAAACCCAATTTTGAATGAAATTATTGAATACAACTTTTTGAATACTATAATTATAAAAGAATAGTATACCTTCTTTTTAATATAGCTGTTCTCGAAACATATTCCTCCAAAACAGGATCCTTAAGTATATACGAATATGATGTCCATTTGATAAATAACTATATATTGAGAAAATTAAAGAAAAGTTTAAATAATAATCTATTTTATAACTATACTAAGATATAACTGAGTCTAATAGTTCCCCACACAATGATATTATAATGAGTTATTTCACTAAAAATGCTATATGATTCCATATTGGATCATTCAAGATATAATATCACAAAATAGTTAAAAGTTACAAAAAGGTTTTAAAAATTGAAATGAAACTCTACAAGATATTTTAAAACAAAACTGATGAAGAGGGGCACCTGGGTGGCTCAGTGGGTTAAAGCCTCTGCCTTCAGCTCAGGTCATGATCCCAGAGTCCTGGGATGGAGTCCCGCATGGGGCTCTCTGCTCAACAGGGAGCCTGCTTCCTCCTTTCTCTTTTCCTGCCTCTCTGCCTACTTGTGATCTTTGTCTGTCAAATAAATAAATAAAATCTTAAAAAAACAAAAACAAAAAAAAACTGTTGGAGAGCTGAGATTTTGATTTCTTAAAGGTGTAGATACTTTCATACAATTATATTGCTACATAATGGCAAGAATATTTGCTAATTTTATATACTTTAAATGTTCTACACCAAAAGTTAATTAAGTAGGTGAACTTCAGTGTTTTATATTTTAGATCCTATAACATCAATCTAATAAAATTGTGTTGTGAAGTTATGTAAGAGGTAATTTTTTAATTCATATTTAAAATTCAATGTGGTTAGTACACTTCAAATGACAATAATGGAAACCAACAAAAATAAGCTTAAAAATAAAGGTGTACAGGTTTTTTATATGAACTGTAAATGTAAACATACAGTTGTACCTAAAAAAGGCACTAGAACCAGAAGAGGAAAAAGGATGTTTTTCAGACTCTTGCCTCTTTTTCTGTCTTCAAATGACTTACTCTTTCCTCTCAGTTCACTTTTTTTTTTTTTTTTCTGTATAGTTCAAAAACATGGTATGGCTTTCCCTATCTTTTAATTCAGCCTAAATTCCTATTTGCACAAAGAAAAGAAATTTACTGGAAAGAGACTGGGTTCTTTGTGGAAGCTTTGGGGATTGTTTTGGGAGACTTCAAAAACAAGCAGGAACAAACACGCATACATGCAGTTAACAGTGGGGCTGAGCTGATCGATGGGGTTGATCTGAGGAAGCTATCGTGGCTACTGCCATTTAATATTAATTCCATATCTTGCAATCTGACACCACCAGTGTTAACTGGATAGTGCTTCTGGTAATGGTTGTGACAACTTCATTGTTAAAATAACCCTTAGTTCCAGGTTCAAAAATTGTGTAAAAGTATCTCTTCCTAGTTGAGCATCACCTGTGTAATAGGTATATCTGGGCTCAAAAAGTCTACCAAGAATGCACATATTTGTTCACCCTTAAGAATTCAAAGTGAGCTCTTTCTCCCAAAGAGACTTATAATTTGTGGAGATGTCTAATCAAGAAATAGGGCACAGAAATTCTTCTAGACTAAGTGGTATCATATTTGTCTCTGTTATCTTGTTCATGTGATAAATATATAAGTTAACAGAAAAATTGTAAGATAGTTACCTAACTCCTCTGCCAAATTTTTAGGGGAACAGTGTCTCACTAGGGCAAATTTGATCAGGTAGTCTTTCCTGTCACATTTTATTTTAAGATTTATTTATTTATTTGAGAGAGAGAGTAGGGGGAGGGACAGGGAGAGAATCTTTCCAGCAGACTCTACTCTGAGCATGGAGCCCGATATGTGGCTCAGTTTCATGACCTATTTGATCATGATCTGAGACAAAACCAAAAGTCAGATGCTAACTGACTGAACCACCCAGGCACCCCCCTTCTTGTCACATTTGTTGACTGATAGGACATAGGCAACAGAAATTTGGACACAGGCCTTCCTCTGTATTGGGTTGTTATGACTCCTATAATAAATTATCACAAATTTGGTGATTTAAAACAACAGAAATTTATTTTCTCATGGTTCTAGAGGCTAGAAGTTCAATATTAGTTTTACTGTGCTGAAATCTGGTGGCGGCAGGGTCACAGTCCTAGACGCTCTAGAGAAGTGTTCCTAACCTCTTCAAGCTTCTGATAACTGCTGGCTTTTCTTAACTTGTGGCCATATCACTCCAGTCTCTGCCTCTGTGGTCACATTACCTTCTCTTTTTCATCTGTGCATGTCAAACTTTTTACCCCCCCCCCCCCTTAAAAATGATACATGTGATTGCATTTAGGACCCACACAGATAATCTAGGATAAGATTATCACAAGAGTTAATTCAATCACATCTGGAAATTCTTTTCTTTCTTTCTTTCTTTCTTTCTTTCTTTTTCTTTCTTTCATTTCTTCTTCATGTAAAATAATATACACAGACAGCTTCTAAGGATTAAGGCACGAATATCATTTGCAGGGAATGGCATTCATTAAACAACTGCAGTCTTCCCTCAGCCTTTACTTATTTTTTTAAACATTTTATTTATTTATTTGACAGACAGGGAGAGAGAGAGCAGAAGCAGGGGGAACCGCAGGTTACCTGGTGAGCAGAGAGCCCTATGTGAGGCTTGATCCCAGGACCCCGGGATCATGACCTGAGCCAAAGGCAGCCGCTTAACTGACTGAGCCACCCATGTGCCCCTGCCCTTAGCCTTTAAAGATTCATGTCTACCCTATACACAAAATACATTCAGCCCAAAGTGTTTAAGAACCTCAACCCATCAGAACATGAACTCAGAGTCCAAAATCCAGCCTGTTGGCACAGACATTCCCAATGTCAGCACCTAAGTTAAGTATGGGTAAGTCTCTGCATACGATCTATCCTGGGGCAAATTTGTCTCCATTTGTGGACCTGAGAAGCTACAGAAGAAGTTACCTACTTCCAAAATGCAACAGTGGAATAGGCATTGAATAATAGTTACACACATTCCCATCCCCTACAGGAGAAAATATTTTCCAAGGAAGGAACTGATCTTAAGTTATTTATTTTTTTAAAGATTTTTTAAAAGATTTTTTATTTATCTATTAGACAGAGAGAGAGATCACAAGTAAGCAGAGAGACAGGCAGAGGGGGAGGGGAAGCAAGCTCCCTGCTGAGCAGAGAGCCCTATGTGGGGCTCGATCCCAGGATCCTGGGATCAGGACCTGAGCCGAAGTTGGAGGCCCAATCCACTGAGCCACCCAGGTGCCCCAATCTTAAGTTATTTTTAACACCAGCAGGAAAAATTTCATTAGGTTTCAAGGAATGGAAAAAAATCCTCCTTGGCTTGATGTTCTGCTCTCTGGATTCACAGAGGTAGAATAATTTTGCACAGAAAGACCAGATTCCAGACAAGTTGCTACGATTTGGAAAAAATATCAAAATATATATAACTACAAAAGGAACTGCTGGCAAACTTAAAAAAATATCCTTGGAAACATATTGGGTACTCTTAAGTTGTCTTATCAAGGAAAGTACTAATAAAGCATACTAGTAAATGTCTTTCAAATCCAGATCTATTCAGTAACTCATTATATGAGAAATTCAGGAAATAGTCTTATGTTGTGACCTTTTTTTAAAATGTATATGCTTTTGGAAACTAACAGTGCATTTGTAAAAAGTAAATAGGTAAACATAAACAAACTAAAAGGTAAACATTTCCTACAATCATGACTTTCTTGAAAATTTATCATAGCTTCTGTTTGAGTCTCTTTAAAATAAAAAATATTCTTCCCTCTCTATTTAAAATCCATTGATCTAGCTGTGCTATTTAAAGTGACAAATAGAGTCTTTTGTTATGAAAAGGAGTTAAGCAACCAAACAATGAGTCAAATTATTTTTTTTGTAACTTTGCATTTGCAAGATTGCCTGCTTAATGACTTGAAAAAAAAAGTTCCACTGCCCCATTTGACCGGGTGAAATGAAGCAACATTGTTATACTTCATTGCATTTAGGCCTCACAACATGTCACTTTTTTTTTTTTTTTTTTTTTTGAGATAAACCACAAACCATTGACTGATTTTTTTCCCCCCAGGCAAACCTTATTTTGGAAACAATTTCCTGATATCTCCTACCCTTCTCATGGAAGGAAGAGACAACTTTTGCACAACAAAATAATTCTGGAGCATAAATATGAAATTACCAGTTTCTAACATATTACATGTTTATTTTGTTCATTTTTTTTCTTTTTTAGTATCTAATAATACTACGGGTTCCCATTTATTTAGCACTACTAATATCAGGGTATATTTGATTTTCGCAATTACAAAAAAAAAATCTCTCTTTCAGATAAAGAAATTGAAGCTGAACAAATTAATTTTCAAAAACCCATACTGTTATTAATGGCAAACTAAAAATAAAATATTGTAATTCTCTGGCTTCAAAATCTATGATCATTCCATTGCAATTCATGGCCTTTGTAATAGTGGATAAACATGAAAAGGGATTTTATCTGTTCACATTTTTACCTATATTTCTTATTTATGAGCAATATAGAGTTAATTTAAGAGTAAACTTATTTGAGGGTTAAATGGAAGAGTCTTTTTGGATCTTTTTGTGCAGCTGGAACTCTAATGCCTTTGCCTTTGGGCACAATAAGTTTATTAAAAGCAGACATAAAAACATAATCAACAGTAGTCCTGTGGCTCTTGGTCGTTGTCCACTAGCCAAATCACACCCCTGTCTGTAAACATGAAACCAATCCAATTCTCTGACCAAGCCTTGTGGGAAGCTAAATGAAAAAGTCTCTTTAAGAGCTATAAGACCTCACTGTAGACTGACCTGGAACATTTTTCTACTGGAACAGATAACACCTTGGCTGATTAACTTCACTCTAACTAAATGTCATGAGCTTCTAGCTACCATTTGCAACTCCTGTAATTTTCTGCAGTCCTCTTTATGTATATTTTAGGACCAGGAACAGTGCTCCATTGTTCTGCCCTCTTGGACAATACACACTTTACCCAAGAAGCTAGGGGCACACTGCTTTATGCCTGTGGGAATATATTGATTCTCATCAATGAGTTGGCTGAGACATTTTTAACAATGACAAATGGTTAGGGAGAAAAATTCCCCACATTGGTCCCCAAATTAAGCCAAAAGTGGTAGCCTTTTTGGTCTCTTTACTTCTCTGAGGTAATTTCTATGCTCACACATTCTAACTTTTTTTTCTACCCCTTCCTAGATTTCCCTTAACTTGACTTTTTAAAATTAGTGCTTTTTTGCTACTTTGGAAATTGTTCCATGCATGAAACAAATCTAATATGTTAGTTTTACATAAAAGAGAGACATAGAAAAAGGAAACAGTCTATTGGAAACACAGATTATTGACAGAGGAAATTTCATAGAGAAATAGTATAATACGAAGTTTGAGAGTAGAGGGTTTTGCTTGTTTGCTTTTTATTGTATGCAAGAACAGTATTCAGCTCATGAGATTATTTGAAGTTTCAATGATATAACTTTTTTAAAATCCCCATTTCTAAAATAAGGCATAAAAATAGATATTATAATTACATTCATGATTATGTTAACAATTATGTCACTAATATGGAAGCTAAAACCACATATGGTTCTTATTATGGCAAGAAACAATAGGCATCTCAGGGATAATGAGAGCTTCCTAAGAAACTCTTTAATCTTTTAAGTAATTTTTATTTTGGTTTACAGAAATCAATAGCAACATCAGTAAGCTTTCCAATAAGCAGCGATGTTTTCCAAAATAGCTCATTCTTGAAGTTCTTGTCTTCTTTAACTTCCATTGTATAAGTCTGCTGGCAGCAAATCAAATTGGACACTTGTCAACTGGATTATTATCATCTGTTCTCTGGAAATATTTTCTATTTTCCATCTGATCCCTCAGTCATCCAGTGCCGAACACAGCAGTTGCACCGTCTTCAATTACAAAAGGTGCTTCTCATATCAGTGATCAAACATATATGTTCCATTCAAATTTGCTATTATTGAAGCAATCGTATGTTAAAAAAATATATATATATATTTTATATATATATATAAAATTCCGATTTTAAAAGTAACACAAGAGCCTTCTTGAAATTTTAGAAAAATACACATGTATGAAATAAATTAAAAGTCTTGTTACCATAATAATCAGTTCAAACATTTTTCTTTATTCTATGTGGTTGTATTTAATACATATTTAAATAAAAATTTCTCTAACCTAACTCTAACTATAAGAAAATTCAAAATGGTATATTAAACATAAGCCTAATTTTGTAAAGAAATAAATATATATGTATATATACTTTTAAAAAAAGATTTTATTTATTTATCTGACAGAGAGAGAAATCACAAGTAGGCAGAAAGGCAAGCAGAGAGAGAGAGAGAGAAGGAGACAGGCTCCCTGCTAAGTAGGGAGCCTGATGTGGGGCTCAATCCCAGGACCCTCCTGAGATCATGACCTGAGCCCAAGGCAGAGGCTTAACCCACTGAGCCACCCAGGTGCCATATATATATATATATATATATATATATATATATATACTCTTGTCTTTGCTTTTGTTTTCATTTTTACTAAGTTTTTAATTTTTATTCCAGTCTAGTTAACATAATGTTATATTAGTTTCAGGTGTGTAATGTTTTGGTACATTACTCAGAACTAAGAAGTCTTCTTATCCCCTCCTATGCAAAAGGTGATTCCATAGGCTATAGAAAGAAAAAAATATGAACTATGACAAATTTGAGCATTTTTAACATTCAATTTTTGAGTCCTTATGTTGTTAAGTTTTAAGAAACTTTACCCAAATAATGTAATTAGAATACCTGTGGATGGAGAAATGAACATAATCAACAGTAGTCCTGTGGCTCTTGGTCGTTGTCCACTAGCCAAATCACACCCCTGTCTGTAAACATGAAACCAATCCAAATTTCATAGAGAAATAGTATAATACGAAGTTTGAGAGTAGAGGTGAAATGGTGAAAGTATAAGAAAATTTAAACATTTATAATAGTGAAAATATGAGCTTTTATTTATTTTTATTTTTTTTAAGATTGTATTTATTTATTTGAAAGAGAATGAGTGAGAGAGAGCATGAGAGAGGAGAAGGTCAGAGGGAGAAGCGGACTCCCCAAGGAGCTGGGAGTCCGATGCGGGACTCGATCCTGGAAGTCCGGGATCATGACCTGAGCCCAAGGCAGTCGCTCAACCAACTGAGCCACCCAGGCGCCCCAAGTATGAGCTTTTAAAGCTGACCTGCAAATTTCAGTTCGTGCACTTCCTACGCCCTGAATTATCATGGCCAATTTGCTCAGCTTCTTTGATCTCAGTTTCCCCATTGTAAAGTAAGAGTAATAATAGTACCTTCCTCAATGGAGTTTTAGAAGTTTCATGAACTATGTATGTTCTCAATAAATGTTGGCAATTATTATGCAAAATAAACAAATCAGGCAATTTTTCTATACCCTGCAATTCCAAATTACCTAGAAATTTTAAAGTGAGAAAAACGGAAACATAAAAATATGGAGCAAAGAAACAAAAAGCCTTCCATTAGCCATGGGAGAGCTTTATCCTCTCATGATAATGAAACATATTTTTCATTTAGAGTTTTTATATTTTGGGGGAGGGAGGCTGTTATGGTTCCATATAGTATGACATTCTACATTATCTTTTATGTCAAGTTAGCAAATTAAATGTGTTGAGTATTATATGCCCAGAAATTATTTGTAGGTTTTAAAATGTATTTTTATTTTCATACATTAATAGACAACTAGGAAAATTTAAATATATATTTGGATTTGAGTAAATTTTATGTCATTCAGAACACAGTATTTTTTATAAATGTTTATGTGATAGATATAGACTGAAAATAGTTTGCATAATATTCTTGCTTCTTTTGTTTTATTTTCAACATTAAAAATAACAGCAATCACCTTATCAATTTCCTTTCTGTAAATGAATGTCATCATTGTACTTATTTTCTGTTTTCTCAATCTTAATGATCTCTACCTTAAAACTGTTTTGAAGTAAAAATGAATAACAGTTTCCTGTTAGCTCTTTAGAGGATCACTTTGACTACTACATCGCTGAAAATATAATAACATTTATTTTGGCTCTGCTGAACAATTCAATTCAATGGATTCATGAATATAAATCAGTTATTTAGTGCTTGCTTAGCAGGTAGTAAATTCATATATATCAGTTTGTACATCAGTTTGCAAACCTCAAGTCCATATCTTATTACATTTTTCAGATAATCCCATCTCTATTTACATAACGCAGTTCCAGTTTCAAAATTTAGACATTTATTTTGGTTGTACATGATCTAATCACATGCTTCTAAAAGAGAGCTGTTCAATTGCTACAGATTTGTTGTTTTCCTTTACGTGATACAAAATGCAATATTGGATTGACGATCATGGTCTCCATTATAGTTGCAGTCAGTGTCCTAAGTTTGTCCAGTCAACACTTGCTTTTATAACTCAACAAAATGTGACGATATTAGTATTAATATTATTAATGGATGTGCAGATCTTTTTACTAGGTATGGTGAATTTTCAACAGAATCTGTTATTAGTTCATTTATTTCTCTTAGTTTGGAACTTGCTGTCTCCTTTTATCTGTTTCTTTAGCTTACATCATAGTTTTACTATTTGTCTCTGGGCATCACATTTTAAAAAGCTTATCATTTATTTTCTAGTAGAAATACTGGCTAAATGAGTTGCTCTGTATTTCAAAAGGAAGCAAGTACAAAATACCAGCCTACTACATTAGCAATGTTTCCTTTTTTTAAAATCATTTATCAAAAGGATCTCTTTTCTTAATCTCCAAAGTTTTGGGGGCCCATTAGTAAAAAAATGATGTTTTACTTCTAGAGTACACTCCATCATATTTTTACCACATGAATCCCTTTGAAAAGAATAAAATATTATGTTTTCCTTAATTTTAGAGTCAAAATAAAATTAATAAACTGATTGAAAACAAATTCAGAAATTGAGACAAGCTATGGTTTGTTTTCAAGCCACATTTTTATTTGTCTAGATTTGTATGTTATTGAAAATGATTATGTTATTTTTACAAGTTAAATACTAAACATTGAGATTCCAAACTCTACTAAGTAGTAAGTAGTCTGCAGGAGATGAAACACAAGACAGTTTTACCTGGCTCACCCTAACTCACAAAATAAAAGTAAGTGCCCTAAACATGGTAGATATTCAGTAAATGTCTTTTAATATAATAGGTTATGGCTCTATTTTGACTATAAACTATTAAGTAAAAAATGTGTCCCTAAAGATTGTGGTTGAAAGGAACACATTTATACTGACATTTCAGGAGGTGAATTGTATAGAACTTATGTTTGTTTGTTTGTTTTTCTTCAAGATTTTATTTATTTGACAGAGAGAAACACAGCTAGAAAGGGGACACAAGCAGGGGTGGTGGAACAGGGAGAAGCAGGCTTCCCACCAATGTGAAGCTCCATGTGGGGCTCAATCCAGGACCCTGGGATCATGATCTGAGCCAAAGGCAGACGCTTTATGACTAAGCCACCCAGGTACCCTCAAACTTAGGTTTTAATCTTCATACCCAAGTCACACTAAAGAAATAATTCAATGCCTTTAGTATTTCTTAGCCTTTTATAAATCTTTAGTAATTTTAAGAATTACATAATAAACTCATCATATTAGTCTCTAATTTCTATATTATTCTGACAAGTTTGAAAAAAAATCTAAAAATAACAAATATAAGATATTCATGTTCAAGTGACAGGGCATCCTCTTACAGAGAAAAAGAAGACACTGACCCCTTAGTAGATAAACAATATATGGGCTTAAAGAGGAAATAAAATTGGCCTGGGAATCAAAAGTTCTGGGTCTTAGGAATCTGTGGTAATTTAGTAATGCATTTAAGAGTTGTAGATAGTTGTAGATATTCTCAGCTGTGAAACGAAGAGATTAGATTATGGTTGCCTAAACTCATTCAGGGTGTCAATGTCTGCAGAATACAAGACGGATAAGCTTGTGTTTGCAACTGGTTAACTCTATGAGGAGAGGGGGAATCATTGAATTGTTTATTTTTGTGTTTAGCAGAGTGCCCGACATATAAGTACTCAATAAATACGTTATGACTAAATAAATGAGCTGAATATGAGTAAGTGGTACATTGCTATTGCAAAAGAAAGCTTGATGGCACTAAATTGATATAAACTACCTCTTACAATTTTTTTTAAAGATTTTTATTTATTTATTTAAAGATTTTGTTTATTCATTTGACAGACAGAGATCAGAAGCAGGCAGAGAGGCAGGCAGAGAGAGAGGAGGAAGCAGGCTCCGAGAGCCTGATGTGGGGCTCGATCCCAGGACCCTGAGATCATGACCTGAGCTGAAGGCAGAGGCTTAAACCACTGAGCCACTCCGGCACCCCTATCAAACTTCCTCTTAAGACATGATTCTTCCAATCTGTGTTCTCCACTTACTAGAACATGTGTTTATTTGGACTAATGCGCACTAAAAGGATCTTGTGAAAGTAGAGTGGAAAGGGATAATCAGAAAAATCCTAGTTTGTTTTCAAATCTCACTTCTCATTATTTGTTTTCTTGTTTATGGAGATTGAAATGATGATGGACAGAATGTATATTCATTTATTATATAAAGATAAAATTTAGAACTGCATACACTTGGGTTTAAACAGACCAGTTATGTCACCATAAACCAACTAAAGTCAAAAAGGTAGCCATGGGCCAATTATTTATGCTTAGCAAGTAAATGTCCTATCTCTTAAATGGAAATACAATACTACCTGTTCCATAGATTTATTTTAATAGAGTTCTTCAATAAATGCTCATTTCTTCTAAAGTCATGCCTTAATCATTTTCTCAGAATGCATGAAGCTCTTGATGTAGAGGACAATTATCAAACATAAATTAGTGTATTTGATTCTGGAAATTCAACTTAAAGAATATGAAGCAGGGGTGGCTGGGTGGTTCAATTGGGTAACTGTCTACCTTCTGCTCAGATCATGATCTCAGGGTCCTGGGACTGAGCCCAGTTTTGGTATTCCAGCCTAACAGGGAGCCTGCTTCTACCCTCCCTCCCTCTGCCTCTTCCCTCTACCAGTGCGCTCTCTCACTCTCCCTTACTCTCTCAAATAAATAATTTTTTTTTAAATAAAAATAAACTGAAAGAAGAATACGAAGCATCAGATGTTTGGTTAAAGTTAACATGTATATATCAGTTCTCTTCATTTTTTTTTTGTTTTAGATTATATTTATCAATATTGTGATTTAGGGATAAGATTCAAATACATTTTCTGTCTCATCCCACAATGTGGTCTATTCAACTAAACTAGATTTCTTATGGATTCCAAATTGCTCTCTCATTTCCCACCTCTCTTCTCTCATGCTCACTTTTTTATTCTGACAAGATTGCACCATAATTGCCAGACTTTAAGTTTGTATTTGTTATTTCAAATCAAGATCTAAAAGCACGTCTTTATTAAAGCCTTTCTTGACTTCACCAACAGAGTTCGTAATTCTAAATAAAACATTCATTTTGATTACAAATTTTATAATCACTTTTTAAGCAGTTGTTGTCTTCTAGTTACTTAGCTTCATCTTTATTTCTCTCACTAAGCCAAGAACTTAATGAAGCATGAGCTTAGTGTTGTTTTACTTGCTATAACAATGGATCTATCAGCAAGGCTGATATGGGTACCCAAAAAGACTTACTGAAGAAATGAAAAAAAAATGAGTAAATGAGACTTTATTAGCATTTGTTTTTGCTTTCTTTTATAGATAGCTGCATATAGAGCAAAGTTGGAATTGGTCACCAAATTTGAGAATCAAAACACTTTGATATGACAGGTTACACACACAAAGTCAAAGGGATATTATGCAGTAGGGTCCTTAGTCAATAATTATTTTTAAGGGTTTGGTTTATTCATTGAGATGTCCTAATATTTGCTTATTAGCTTGTATGAGTAAATAAAGATATTTACTTAACATAAAAGTCATCACTACTGTATACTAAGAAACATTTTACTGGTGAGACAATGTAGACATGGAGAACCATGAATCTTGGCTAAGATGGTAGATAAAACTGATCATTGATATAGCAGAGAAATTTACAAGGTAGTACTTTATGATCAAGGTGTTACCACTCCTTATATGCTGTATAGAATAGTTGCATTCTAATCTGTATGGTATACATCTATAAAGTAGAATATTACTTACTTAAGCAGAACAAATATATCTTAATGAAATACTTGAGTATGTTTCAGGTTAAGATTAACTTCATAAAATTTATTTGATTTTCACAAAAACTTATGGTTAAATAAATCCTAATTTAGACAATATGCTTTAGAATATTAGGATATGACACTCTGAAGATAAAATATTAATAACAGGTTTTTTTTAATAAAGCAATTTATTTGTTTTATAGTGGCATATACAGGGAGGGAGAGAGAAGGAGAGAGAGGTTCATTCTGGTTTTGTCTAATAGTAATACCTCGTGTTGAAGCAGCTTGGCCTTAAAACTCAAGTTTATGGCCTATATCTTAAAAACCCAGTGTGGTATTTAATTTATTTCAAACAGTATTATAAACCATAATTGAAACATTAAAAAATATTAATGTGTGAAGATAAGCAAAATCTTATGAGAAAGCAGCTTATCTTTATAAATATTGCTTTATTTTTTAATTTTTAATTTCTTTTTCAAAGATTTTATGTATTCATTTGAGAGAGAGAGAGAGCATGTAGGAGCATAAGCTGGGGGAGGGGTAGAAGGAACGGAAGAAGCAGACTCCCCGCTGAGCAGGGAACCTAACTTGGGGCTCCGTCCCAGAACCTGAGCTGAAGGCAGAGGCTTAAATAACTGAGCCATCTAGGTACCTTATATATTGCTTTAAATCTCTTAATTTTGGATATTTTAACTAACAATGAGAACACACATCTTCAGTATCTTTTTGGTTAAATTATGATACAGCATAGTTGAGACGGTTATATTGATCATGATTAGCTTTGAGCATATGAGTACTATATATCTTGGGATCAGGACTCCATATTTGTTTTATTAATTAATAATAAGAAAATTAGTCCAGATGAGGTTTGACAAGTTAAAATATTTTGTATTTATTCAAATAAGACAAAAAGCAGCATGGCATAGTTCATATTATAGGAAAATTTAGAAAAAAAAATATTTCTACATTTTAGCATAAATCTCCCTGGAACATGATTAAGCACTTGCGGGACCTTCAAGCAGTTTAGATATCCTCATCTCTGGAGAGGCTTTGTGAATCTAACCTTTTCAGAGAGAAGCCTAGGCTCTTTGAAGACCTTCCTTGCCATTTTACTGGAACTAATTTCACCTATTATTTGTTGCAACCCCTAAAGATAAAAATCTGATAAAATAAAAATAAACAAATATCTGTAATGAAAATATTATTGCTATTACTTGTTCAGTGGAAGAAGAGAAGTGAAGAAAAAAATGGAAAATGGCTCTTGAAAATTCTTCTAAGAAAGGTTTCAGTAATAAAGAACTCTACAAACCATTGATGTTTTGGGTAAAACTTCAGGCTGTAAATAGTCTTGATCATCACAGACAATGTGTCCTTGTCCAGGATCAAATTGAAGGATTGTTTTGCTAGAGGAATGAAAAATACTGCAGAGGTATTTAAAAGCACAGCATTTTTGGCAGAAGGAAGTGAATTATTTTCTTTTAGATTTGGGATTTAAGCTTTTGTTTTTCCCTCTTACAAGGCCTTTATAAATATGTATAGAATTTTAAGGGATTATTTTATATATATTATGTATGCCTAATTCTTAGACATTGGAATTTTTTTCTGTACTTCAATGCATTTAGACCCAAAAATATACAATAAAATGCATGGAGCATGAAATGATTTTCTAATTTTAGAATGTTTGGAGCATTCCATTGTTTGGTACAATAAAAACCTTTTCTTTCAGAAAAAGAGAATATTAATGCAATAATTGGTTGACATTCAAGTATGTACTGACTAGTGTCATTCATATCAGGAGTATATGAGAATCAATACATTTAGTATTTGGTTTATTTACAGCTACTTTTATCATGTCCCATATACTCCTTGTAGTCCTCGTCCTTATCCTCTTCTTCTTCCTCAACAACTCAATCTAAATACAGTTTACACAACAAAGGTACAGTAATGTATAATAACACAGCTTAATACAGTTTATAAAATGAATACACTTGTGTAACCAACACAAAAATCTAGACTTAAAATATTTCTAACATCCCCAAAATTTCATAGCTGCAAACTTAGTACATAACCACAAACTTAGTACAACAGATTATATTTACTTATTTTAGAATTTCATAGGGATAAGGTTATGTAGTGTGTATGACTTTTTGAACTTTTCACTTACCAAAATGGCTTTGAGATTCACTGATGGCTTTAGTGTGCACCATTTCTATTACTGAGTAATATTTCTTTATGTGGATATACCCCAGTCTGTATTTCCGTCCAGTTGTTGCTGAACATTTGGATTGTTCGAGGTTTTGCATCTTTTTAGAAAAACTCCTAAGGACCTGTGAGTGGAAAGAACACAGTCAAATCGATATGAAGGGTGAATCATATTACGTTTCCTATAGAAGTAGAGAAGTTTTCTGTTCACTCCTCATCCTTTTAAATACTTGGTATTATCATTCTCCAAATTTTAACCATTCTAGTGTTGTGCCATAGTATCCCATTGTGGTTTAAATTTACTTCCCCTGATATTTACTATTTACTTTTCACGTGTTTATTTGCCATTCATGTATCTGATGCATACCATAGATCTCATGCAACTCCACCATCTCATAGTCTACTTGGACTATTTTTAGTTGGGTTATCTGTTTGCCTTATTTGTTACTTTTATTTTTATTTCACATTATTTTGATGATTTGATTATTAACACTCTCTTATTTTTTTTACTTGTTTATATATTCACATTTTGTGAGGAGTGCTGAAAGTGCATCTATGATGATGGTTCATTTGTTGACTTATCATTTTAGTTCTACTAGAATTTGCTTCAAGTGATTGGAAGCTCTGTTATAAGGTGAGGAAGTGAGAATTTTACCTCTTTTTGAAGATTTGACCCTTAGTCATGAAATGCTCCTTGTTATGGGTTGACATGAGTACTTCCAAGAAGATATTTAAGTCCTAACCCGTGTACCTCAGAATGTGGCCTTATCTGGACATGGCATCTTTATAGAGATAACCACAGTAAAAGGAGGTAATTAAGACAAGCCCTGCCCCAGTATGACTACAGTTCCTTGCAAAAAGAAGAAATTTGAACATAGAAACATATACAGAGAGATGATGGTATGGGGGCACAGGGTAAATGCCATTTGAACATGGGAGTTATGCTGTCACAAGGCCAAGAATGCCAGATTTACTAGAGGACTACCAGAAATTTGGAGAGGGTCATGCAACAAATTCTCCCTCATGGCCCTCCAAACTAATGGATCCTTCTGACACCTTGGTTTCAGACTTTTAGACTCTAAAGCTATGAAACAATAAATTTCTGCTGCTGAAGCCATTCTACTTCATTAGACAGTCAGGAAACTAATACACTTTCTGTATCTCTGTCAACATTCTTTCCCTGAATTCTATCATCTTATATTAAAGTAGTCAGTATGGTTTGTTTAAGATTATTTTTGCATGGTATATCATTTCCTATCTTTTAACTTTTAATCGGTCTATTTCTTTATATTTTTCTCATGGATAAATATAAATGTTTTTCACTTATTTAAGTTCACTGTAATTCTCTGCCTTATAGTGTTATTATTATTTACATTTAATCAAATTTTAATACAGTACAGTTAGACCTACCAATTGCTTTTTGTGTTCTACTTGTCTTATCTGTTCTTTCCCCCCTTTTTCTTCTTTTTCTAATTTATTTTGGATAGTGTTATTTTTCCTTTTATTTCACATTATTTTGATTATTTGATTATTAACACTCTCCATTTTGACTAGGGTTAAGTACATACCTTTTTTTTATCACACTCTATTCTCAAATAATATTACAACATTCTACATATGATGGAATAAGTGCTTACTGATGTGCTTGATTCCTTTCATTTTCATATTTAAATATACTGACCAAGCTTCCTTTAACAAAAGTGTATTTGTGTATGTTGTACCCTCTGTCAGCATACTCCTCCCCTCCCCCGCACACATACATAGTTAACTGATGGATAGAACATATGTTTACGGCAATATTCCACAGACTGTTCCAGTTAGAGATGATGGATGATGATATGGGTATATTTGTTGTTTTTACTGTTGTTTTCATTTCTTGGAATTATACTAAATGTCAAAAGAAAAGAGCACAAATAATAATGCTTTATGGAAGGAGATACCTAAACTCTCCTTCTTCCTACTGAATAGAACATGTTTTTAAAGACTATGGTGATATCTTTAATGTGCCAAAAAATTAAGAGCAATTTTGATTGATAACTTCTAAATTAGATTTCCTGGAAATGACGTTCCAACTATATTCCAAAAATTTGTGTGTGTGACTGTGTGTGTGTGTGTGTGTGTGTGTGTGTGTATAAATGTATAAGGTAGCCTCTAAATTACATTTATTTCCCATAGGTAATCATTCTGGAGTGTCCTTGTCTTTCCTTTAATTAAATTCCATACAGATGGTATAAGGAAGTACTTTCTTCTTCTTAACCCATTGTTTCTTTCTTTTCTTTTCTTCTCTTTTCTTGAGAGAGAGTGAGTGGAGGACAGAGGGAGAGTATCCCAAGCAGGCTCCTGCCAAGCTCAGAGCCCAACATGGGGGTCTGTCTCAGAAGCCTGAGGTGATGACCTCAACTGAAAACAAGAGTCAGATGCTTAATGGACTAAGCCACCGAGGTGCTCCTTAACCTACTGTTCCTTGTTGTTAGGTCTAGAATTAATGGAAGAGTTTGACAGAGATTCCAACTCATCTTCCTCTCCCCTCCTCATTTATAATACAGTCCCCTCCTAAGTTTAGTAAGTTACATGGACACCAAAATTGAGATTATACTTCACCAGCAGCTAAATGGGGCCAAATGACTAATTTATGGCCAGTGGGATGGGAGAGGCTTTGAAATATGTAATTTCTCAATCATGTCCTTAATATGATTAGATGCCTGCTTTTACTTTCTTTGTGTTTTTCATGGGCTAGCACATAGCAATAGAGTATCAAAACTCACTATGCAGAGAATTATAACTTAGTAGAAAAATATAGCTGTGGAAGATATTGCAGGGCTAAATCCCTACCCTCCCTAAACTGCTTCTCTGCATCGAGTTCACTACATAAGAGATCAGTCTCATGACTGCAGTGTGTAATTTTGGTTACTTTTATCACTACGGCTTGGTCTGTTCTCCATTACAAACGCTTATCCTATATTTGATTTTTCATTTGTAAAAAGCTGGAAATAAAATGCCAAACATTATAAACGTCAAACACAGAATGAACACATCTTTCGTACAAACAAATCACTTATTTGCATTTCCGGTTTGCTATTTTAGTATATATTTTGGGAAATCCTTCCTGCTAACTGCTAAGAACTATAGATAGAAGATATTATTATGCTTTAAAATTCCTTTTTATAGTAAAATCACCTATTTAATGATTATAATAAAATATTTTACTCTTGAAAAACATTTTTTTAGTAAGAAGTAGATAAGGTATACTTTGTGGCATTTTTGTCACTTTATTTTTATACTTCTGACTACAATTATAAACCAAAACTGTCAGGATGAATTATGAACTGGACTTTGTTGTCATGAAACCTGTTTTTTAAGAAGACAAGTTATAAAATTTTATTTCATTTGTGGCAGAGAATTTATAATTTACACATTTAAGAATCAAAACCCATATATTTTAACATGTTTTGAAGTACATTTCATTACAAATATAGATTGGATGTTTTGTTTTTCAAGAGATAAATTTGTAATCATATAAATTCATATCAAACTTTTCTTCTATACATAAAGCAATATGAATATTTTATAAAGAGAATTATAAAAATAGTATATTTTTAATGCAAGCATGTTGTTCTTAACAGTATGTCACATATTGGGAGGAATCTGAGATCTATAGGCAGTCCCATTGTATTGTTCTCCATTATTTTGTGGATTACTGAGAGCTTTTATTGTAACATGGTAGGATCATGATGTGCATTTAATTGTGAAATGAAGTAATTATTTTATTACTTCTTTTCTTTTAACTTTCTTTCTTACCATGGTCATATACCATGCCTCTGAAGACAGCTACATCCACCAGAAGCTGTTCAACTAATTTAATGTTGGTTTTATCAGCCCCTAGCTAATATATTTTCTCCTGAGGATTAATAAAGGCATGCTCATTCCTCAAAGGATGATAAAGTCTGGATTTCTTCTAATTATTTATAGGTAATGGAGGACACAAACACAACTTTAACAATCAATGTGGAAGTAGTTTCTAGTAAGAAAATAAGTTTAAATGTCAAGAATTCATCTGCCTACATTTCATACACAGTTGGCTTCTTTCACCCTTATTAATTCTTCACCATTTTAATTACATATATTGACTAGAATTCTTTTTTTTTAAAGATTTTTATTTATTTATTTGACAGACAGAGATCACAAGTAGGCAGAGAGGCAGGCAGAGAGAGAAAGGAGGAAGCAGGCTCCCTGCTGAGCAGAGAACCCAATGTGGGGCTCCATCCCAGGACCCCGAGATCATGACCGGAGCTGAAGGCAGAGGCTTTAACCCACTGAGCCACCCAGGCACCCCTTGACTAGAATTCTTAACCCTTAGAATCCTTAATTCCTACTAAACACTAAGAAGTAAGCAATTGTGAACTGGTAAATTCACAACTTTTAAAAAGATTTTATTTATTTGAAAGAGAAAGAGAGAGAGAGAGAGAGCAAGTGAAGGGAAGAGCAGGGGGAAACGGACAAACAGACTCAGTGGTGAGCAAAGAGCCCGATGCGGGGTTCAATCCCACAACCCTGAGATCATGACCCGAGAAGAAATCAAGAGTCGGACGATTAATCAACTGAGCCATCCAGGCACCCCAATTCACAGGCTGTAGTGGCAGGTTGTCTTTGTAAGAGTTTGTCTTTTTTTTTTTTTTTTTGGTAGGTATGTACAGCTTCTGAGACCACAGTTCTTAGATATAAAATAAACAGTTGTGCTGGAAGGTGGCATGTTCAATCCTTTAAGACTCAAGGATCCCATTTCTTTAGCTAAACTTTGGGTCTTTTAGAGTCAAATGACTACCTAGGAAGAAGTTGCCATTGGGGTGAAGATGGTATGGTGTTTACAGGGTACTATTTGCAAGGAAATTTTCTTGATCTTGGTGCGTGATCGAGTATTAATCTAACCCATACCATGACCAATTTATCCTAACGTGGGAGTCTTAGAGATAAATGAGAAGCACTTTAACAGCTTTTAAGTGATCGATTCATGCCCACCAATTTTGTGGTTTTAGCTCCTGAAATTCCCATTAACAACAAACCTATTATTTTTTTGCTTCATGTGCACATTAATAGAAACCAACGGTAGCTAAGGAAACAGAACTGCGGACACCAGCAGTAGCCAAAGAGATGGTACTACAGACTGACTGAAAGAATGTCTTAGGTGCACACAACCAGCAGTTCCCGAAGTAGCTGTATAATTTTGGATCCTTCTGATTCCAGTTTACTACATGGAAAAACAAATTTACTGAGCTCAAAAGATCCCAAAGTGGTCATTAGTTTTTCAAACTGTCTTTTGTTAGATTGTGCCATTGAGACAAAAATAGACATGAACCAGACTTCTGGAGGAAACAGCAGCCTCTTCAGTGTGGCCAGACCTCATGATTGCAGAATGCACCAGGTATAAACAAACTTGCATTCAAACTCAGTAAACTGTCAACACATAGAAGCACAACCCAGAATCCAAGAAAGCTACCTCCAGTAACTCCTGATTCACCGCAGAGACTGTGAGCCTAAAGGGCTTGGTGGGTACCACTTCCCATGTGGGACATCTGGAGGGAAGTAACTGGGTTTGCTACTTTCAATGGCACTTCAAGAAATGTCAGAAAACAAACTCTACATTCTGAATAAAACAGAATGGAAAGATGAATTTATTGTAAGGCCTTCAATCAACAAGCTGGGAAACTCAAGGCTACCAGGGCGATGAGTTTCAAGCAGCTCCCAGACTGAGGGACTTCTATGAGATAAATATGGAAATAACTTGTTTTCTGGGGTTTTTTTTTTGGTTATTGTTGATGGGTTGCCCAGGCTTCTTTGGATCACAGTAGCTGAGTCAAGTCAAGATGATGTGAATATACTTAGTGCCTGGGGATTTGCTGGTGTCCTCTGCTGGTTTCTGAGAAGAGACATAAATTCCTCCAAGATCAGGTTAAATTTCCTTTATGCACCTGCGTTGACCATCTCCATTGGTCCTTTTCATAAGTGACTCCATCTTGGTTTGGAGGTCTAACATAAAAATGTTTGCCTTAGCAAAATCAAATGCAAATCCCATAACTTACATAAGCTGTGAGTAATTATAAATATCTCCTAGGAAAATGCATGTTATTTGCATTCTTTATTAGTAAAGGGAAAATAATCAGAACATTTTGTAATTCGGTATTTGAAAATATCTTGAAAAACTATTTTTCACCAAAATGCAAATGATGAATTGCATAAATGTAAGCCTTTCTATTGAAGACATATTTTGGGTCTCAATTATTCTTTCATGGTATGATCTAATTACTTGATACTTGTTCCCTGTATATAAGGATGTCTAAGATGGCAGTTAGAGTATTTTGCATGAAAAATTGATGCAGTCAGAAAACAGAAAACAATAGGCATTTTTGTGCATAAAAAATGTCATTCTCATTTTTTTAAGAATAGGTATATGCCTCCTCACCTCCAATAAAATGTCAGAATTCATCAAATAGTGGCTTTTCCTGAATAAACATTTATAAAAGAAAACCTCTTCCAGTTCTGCCCTTCATTTCTCTTCTGCCAAATTCCAAGTTCTGGCATAATTTTTAATTCCTTATATTGTGAGTACCAGAATTCCCACATCATAACAAAAAATTTTCTGTATCTGAAACAATTCACTAAATGTTCCCCATATTTTTATGACTTAATAAAAACGGGTCTCACCTATAAGGTGGTAATGTCCTCTACAGTTCTCTTAGATGTAAAATGCTCATTCTTACTGAACCTCTGGTTTTGTTGTTGTTGTTTGTTTGCTTGTTTATTTGTTTATCAGAGAGAGAGAAACAGAGTGAGTGCACAAGCAGGGGGAGCAGCAGGTAAAGGGAGAAGCAGGCTCCCTGAAGCCAGATGTGGAACTGGATCCCAGGACTCTGGGATCTTGACCTGAGCCGAAGGCAGACGCTTCATTGACTGAACCACCCAGGCATCCCTGAACCTCTGTTTCTTAGGGAAACTCATCAGTTCTACCTCCAGACAATAATTATCTCACTATTTTAAAAATTACTCTTCTTTTTGGTTCTCTGTTTTCCTCTTGTATTCTCTATCCCTCCACATTGCTAAATTCTGTAAATTAACAAAACACCCTTTCATTCATTGATTTTTGTCTGTCAATTCAGTCTCTCCTCTCTCGCTCTGTGATACGGTTCTTCCTTCATCCTGGGCAAATTCAACATCCATGCTGACCAATCATATAATAGCCTCTAATCTCTGACCTATAGTCAGAGATCCTGGAATTAGATTCAAAGATCGTGTTCTCCCTCTTTATTGGTTAACATTCCCATGGTTGGCCTCATCCTGGAATCTATTGTTGGCAAGTACTATTTAAGTTCTGGTATCTCTATGTCGGATGTCTCACTGTCTGAGGAGAATCTCCTTTCCATATTGCTTCTATATTCAACCACCCCATGATGAGTTAGCAAGTTAATCCATTTTTTCCTGTCCATTAGGCCCCTATGATCTCATTCAGTTAAGAATTAATGGTTTACCTAAATGTATCCTTTGATGGTCTACTAAATTTCCTTTGCCCTTTATCCTTTTTATTATACCTACAAGGCAAAAGCCTCAATTCTAGATCAATATACCTGGTTTTTCCTATCCTGTTTTGAACTTTTTCCTACTCTTAACCAATCTGACATTCTTATTCTTTCTCCAGTCTCAGATGGTGGTCTCCTTACCTAGTTAAAATTAAAGAAAATAAAGTCAGGGAGAAGGCATTAGAAAAGAAGCCCTTTGGGGCACCTGGGTGGCTCAGTGGGTTAGGCCTCTGCCTTCGGCTCGGGTCATGATCTCAGGGTCCTGGGATCGAGCCCCGCATCGGGCTCTCTGCTCAGCGGTGAGCCTGCTTCCCTCTCTCTCTGCCTGCCTCTCTGCCTACTTGTGATCTCTCTCTCTCTCTCTCTCTGTCAAATGAATAAAAATTAAAAAAAAAATAAAAAATAAAAAAGAAAAGAAGCCCTTTAACTTTCTCCCACCAGGTTATGACAAGCTACAAATGAATCACATTGATCTTTTCTTCTCTCTGAGGTGAATTGCAGTTGGTAAAATGACAACATTTCCTGAATTTCCTCATCATCTTTGGCTAATGCCCTTTACTCCCCTGCCCCCCAGCTTCTCTACCCAGCCATTATTTGCTGGAGTTCTTCAGTAATCTCTTCTGTGTATATTCCCTTCACAATGTATATATCATCTGTAGGTGACTACATCGACTCTTGTGACCCCAGGTGTCTCAGTCTTGATCCCCTATCTCATTCTCAGACTTACATGTTTGGCTCGCCACTGGGTATCTCAACTTGAATGGCTATGAAGCATTTCATGGTTGCCAGACTCATAGACAATATTAAATTAAATTAAATATTAAATTAGGAAATTTGCTTATTTCTTGGTCTTCCTAACCACTAAACATGCTTATGATGGGAAAAAAAAAAAAAAAAAAGACAGCACCCTTTTCAAAATCGAATCTCTTTCTAAATCGAAGTAGTCAGACTCCAAATTTGGTCAGTTCTACTCCTCATAGATCCCTTTTGCATCTCTCATTCTATCTCCAATGTCACTACTGCAATCCATGTGAGAACCATCCCACCCCTGGACTATTGAAGGTAAGTTACTTTCTGGTCTCTCAACTCAATTATTCACCAATGCCAACTATTTCCCATTGAAACAGGATATCATTTTGAAATTCAAAGTGCATTACTCAATTCACTTAAATGTGTTTGCTTTGTGTTTTCCTTAAGGTAGTGTTCAGAATCTTTGCTATGACCCGTGATACCCTGTATGGTTTTGTACATTTGTTTATGCCTGGTATCAACAACTGTAATCCTTCAAGCTTTTATTGCTCCAGCGATGTGAAACTACATTTATTTTTTGAAGATTATGTTCTGTCCTGCTTAGAGCCTTCACAATGCTAGCACTGCTCTCCTTCCCCTCACCTCCAATTTGTCACTTAATTTCTATGTGTCTTCTCTGGCTCCTCTAGAATGCTGCTACTCCATACTGGGCTCATTCTATCACTTAGGTGCTCCACAGCTCTCTGTATTTCTCTTTATTTTGTTGATCGTGGTTATGTTGCCGGTTTTTCTTCCAGGTGATGAATACCTTGTTGGACAGGAATGCACTTGTCTTACTCATTTCGGTACCTGACATTTCTTAAAATAAATTGTTGTGGAATGGTGCATTGCTTGGAATAATGTCTAATGGTGATTATTCTTTGTTTACTTGCATTTTTCTTTTCCATGGTAAATTTGTGTGTATTTGTTTGTGTGTGGATGTGTTTGTAGTCTAACATATGTATATATTATTTTCCTTTTCCCCATATATTGGAGTCATAGCAAATGGTGGTCTAAATTAGCTCCCTGGCTATGGCCAAGTATATCCTCTTGCTTCTAATCAGTTCCCCAATATTTACATCCATGGAGATAACTTTTAAAACACCCATCTGAACAATTTATTATTTAAAGTAAAATTCTTGGTAAGAAATTTATACTTACCTTTCTAGATTTGTGTTGACTTGAACATACCAGGTACTAAATGGATTTTTGAGTAATTCAATAATTAGAATTATGTATCTTGACTGGTTTGCTAAATTGTATTTCCCCAGGCCCTGTAAACCTACCTTATAATGCTAGTTATATATATACTGACATAAGAAAATGAAATGTTAAAGTAAATTATACGTGACATGATGTATACTTAATTGTATGTAATAGCGAAGTTTGGCAATTTTTAATTCATCTGCAGATCATTCTGATGATATGTGTGTAGCCAGAACAGTATATCTAACCTCATGTCAGGTAAAACAGCGATATTAAATACGCTCCTCTGAAGCAAATGAACCATTTATTTCCCACCTGTTTGGTTAATTCTTCTTTATTTTATTTTTTTTATATTTTATTTATTTTTGAGAGAGAGACGGAGAGAGAGCATGAGTAGGTGGGGAGGGACAGAGGCAGAAATAGACTCTTCCCTGAGTAGAACCCCTGACATGGGGCTTGATCCCCGCACCTTGGGATCATGACCTGAGCCAAAGGCAGAAGCTTAACTGACTGAGCCATCTAGGTGCCCTAGTTAATTCACCTTTAAATAGAAGTGGCTAAAAATATGTTTTCCCCCAAGATATTACATATTCTTTTAAGGATAATCTTTAGAACCATTTAACATATTATCTATTTTCTTATAAAAGGAATAAAAATATGGATTCTTATAGTACTGTTAATTCCTTAAACTTTAAATTGTTATTTTAAATAGATTAAATGGCAAATCCAGGGTATGATTTTTAGGACAAATATATATAACTATATATAAAATTATATATAAACTTTACAAAACATTAAAATATTTTTTTTCTTTCTGAAAAGATTTGGAAATAGGGGAGGAAGAAAGAAGAGGGAGAAAGATGAAGGGGAGGGGGAAGAGAAGGGGAGCGGAAGGAGAGGGGGGAGGAGCGGGGGTTGTTACCTGTCACATAACGGGTGCTGAAAAAATATTTAGCAAATTAACTGTCCCTGCCATTAATCCTTAAATAGGCTTAATGCTCAATAAACATTGGTTAAAATAATAAATTAGGGTAAGAATACTGGTAAACTTCTCTTAACAAAGTTACAGTGCCTCTGTAAATATATAAGTTAAAAGTAAGTATGTATAGATTTAATTTTTCTGTTAAAATAAAGTGTATTGGTTTTAAGTATACTAATTAGCCTATAAATATATATACTACAAAATTTAAGTCAGTTAAAACTATTCTTAAATTTAAAAAAACATTGTATACATTTAAATAATTCATTCATATAACTCTTATTAATTACATTGCTTTCAACAGTTTTTTGTGCAGTTCTTAAAATTTTGATATTTAAATTAATATTCAAACTTGTATAGCTATCCAACAATTCATTATTACTCTAAATTATTTAGTGCAACATCTAGAATATGATGTGTTTATATACCCTAATTTCAAAAACATAATATATCATTATTTTTACAATCCTAAACAGTAGTTTCTTGAAGGTTGTAATTTAATTGTGTGTTCTTAGTATATGAATTGTTAAAATGAAGCTTAGAAGTAAAAAAAAAAAAAATCCTGAAATAATCTAAAAATCATTAAATCGAATCACTGAATTTTAGAACTAAAACAGAATGTAGACGTAAGATGTTGTACCCATATAAGTAAGGCTGAAATGGTTAGAATGACTCAGGAAAATGAGGATCCCAAACTACCCAGTCTAGTTGAAATACTAAACTATATTTACCAACACAGAGAACAAAAACTTACAGGGTCAATTATACAGTTTAGATTAAGAAATGAACATCTACTAATGTAAGTAAAGGTTAATAGGAAGCATTGTACTTTAGTAACAAGAGGAATGATATGTGCTACATTGTTCAGGAGCAGGTTGTCAAGAAGGAGGAAGATGACAAAAACAAAAGTTATACTCAGTCTTGGATATATTTTCACAATAACTCACAGGTAAGTAATATGCTTGTGGAATATTCTCGACTATGGAGCCTTTAATACAAGGGGAATTTTTGATTGCCTTTATCTCTTTGGATAAAAGCATTGAACACACGCACACACAAACACTCAAAAGTAAATTTATTTTCCAGCCTATATAAGAAATCAAATCTCATTGTTCAGTGTATCAGAATATGTCTATAAATGAAGTTTGTAATAAAATTGACATACATTGAACATATTTATAATCTAGTGTACTAGTCAACTATTGATAATATTTTAGTTTTCATTTGTAATACAAATACTGTGTTAACAAGTATGGCTCACCTTTCAATTCTCAGATTAATCCATATTTCCTCAGTGGAGGCATTTCCCTGGGCAAATATGACTGATCAGTTTCAATAAAAATTTAATATGCCTTCACCACTGTTTTTGCACTAACTTGTAGTTGCCTTTGGGGAAGGGTGAATGGGGGTGCTTATGTTTTTACTGGGTTGTAAACTACTGTAGCATCCAGCATTTAGTAGGAAGTGTATAATATACTAAGCTTTAAAATTATATGGACTGATTGAAAGAATAGATAGGAAGTGGAATAACAGAGTAACATTTACAGATATAGATATAAATGCTAAATGCTACAGAGAGTATTACAGGAAAGTTGTTAAATCAGTGAAAGATTATATGTGGGAAAGTTACAGAGAATAGGCTAATTTATCCACAGAAGACTATGGACTTTATTTGAATTACTCTTTTAATTTATCTTGTAAGATTATTTAATGCACCTTCTATCCCTTTATCCTTGCCTAATTCCTGACTCCTTCTCTTCCCAATTCATGAGAAAATATTAACACTAAATATTTAAGAATCGCCTGAAACTTTGTACATTTCATTGGCACAGACAGATGCTCACAGAGTGTTACAATACAATGATTTGACTTGAAAGTTCTCGTCTGCCCTTAAAGCAGGATATAATCTCTAGAGATCTTGGGGACAAAGAGTTTAAATGGGCTTTTAGAAAGCTGCAGAGGTGCGGGTGGAGGGGGGGATCATGCTTGCCGGAACACACACAGACTCACAGAGTCACTTCTTTTGACCTTAGAAAAAATCTTTGGAGGTTGCATAATGAAGTCTATTGTAACATGAACAACAGTTAAAAGGGCACTTATGATCCCAATGACTTCTTTTGTGAAGGGGATTCCATTGTCTATTCTATATTAATTACCCTTTGATTTGCTTCCTACATAGATGTGCTTTTTATTCTGTAGAATTTCTATGCTTGATATTGAACATTTAAAAAAAATATCTGGGCTTCAGATATATTTGAATTGAAGTAAAACTGTTTAAAAAGGAGAAATTCATTATGTGAAGAATGTTAATGAATAAAGACTATGGCTATTTTCTATTTAACCAGATATTTGATTGGTGTTAAATATGTCTTTGTTTTCCAGACTGCCCCCTATTGGATTTATACTAAATAAGATCTCATTTTATGTACTTAGTAATGGAACTGCCTCCAATCTATTAATATTACTTTGTTCTTAGGGAGTATCTTTGGGTTCCCTGGAAAATAGAACTTGAAACATGCTTTATTTATTTTACAATATAATCCCAGGTCAGAAGAAAGGGGGGAAGGAAGTAAAGCAGAGACATCTGGGAAGTAAATACTAAGTGATTGGTTTCCGAGCTGCTAATTAGCAAGGCAGGCTGGTTCTGAAGCTGTATTGATAACCATCATCTAGTTTTTCTACCACTTATCATAGTACCCTTGTCTTTAACCAGTAATTTGGCAGGTGTGGGTTGTTTGATGGTGGTGTAACCCGGAACTTCAACCCTGAATGGTCCTGCATTTGTTGGATTATGTGTAATGTAATTGGTCATTGACGGTTATTACTGAGCACGACATCCTAAATCAGGTCCCAAGCTATCTACTGGGTTCCAGACATATCACCTTTGCCTTATTTTGTGATTAAAACCCTAGAACCGTATTGCAATTCAGGATGAAGACCCTAGCCAATGATGTAACTTTTTTTGCCTATGGATAATTGAAATTTGATTAAGGTTAAATCAATCCTAGCTTAGTAGTTGCAATTTACAGGCAGCGTCCTTTCCCTGTGTCTCTTTTCAGAAATGTTCACTTCTAATACAGTACAACCTAATCTTGTAGGATAAAATTGCAAATGGAGATGTGAGTCTATGGATGATGGGGTCCTCTCCTTTGATACTCTTTCCGGAATACATATTCTATATTCTAGATACTCCAGCCCTGTATAGTGATATTCAAAGGTGGTATCTTGGCTGAGTTTTCGATAAGGCTTTCCATAATTCTATCAGGGTTGCTGCTTCTGGATAAGATGAAAGCATACCATCTCATGAACCAATTTTCATGCTTTGTTTTCATTACCCTAGTTAAAATATTTGTGTCTGTGTAATTCTGGGGAGTCTATACTCTCCCATTTACTTTATACTAGCCTCATATGAAGTTTTTAATGTGAAAGTGATGCTCAAAACATGTTTGTCATATGGTGTCCTTAGTCTTCTAGTCCTTATCGTTCCCACAAAAAAATCATCTTTCAAAGCTTTCAGAAGCTTCTCACAAATCTACCAAAATAAAAAAAGAATTGCACTGTTCTATTTTTTTCAACAGTTTGCTGTGTATCAGTGATATTGATAGTCTTAGGAATGAATTTTCAAATTCAACAAATACTTTTATTTTTCCTACCCTGGAAATAAATTTAGTGTTTAGTTTTTGTTCTTTTTTAAAAAAGATTGTATTTATTTATTTGACAGAGAGATCACAAGTAGGCAGAGAGGCAGGCGGGGGGGAGGGGAAGCCGACTCCCCACTGAACAGAGAGATTGACGTGGGGCTTGATCCCAGGACCCTGAGATCATGACCTGAGCAGAAGGCAGAGGCTTAACCCACTGAGCCACCCAGGTGCCCCTGTTTTTGTTTTTCTTATTCCAAAAATGATTCATATGTTTTCTATTTCTTACACTCACCCTCACCTACATATTACATCACATCTGCTTAAATCAGCTAGGAATTTGAGTTTCACACTCTGGCTAAAAGTACTACCCATCTCAATGTTTTCATTTTAATCAGAATCAAATCCTTAACTTAGAAGTGACAAAGCAATGATAATGGGACCTTTAAGGACAATGAACATTTCTCTTTCCTAATACATTTAAATAAAATGTCTCTTTGCTTAGGTTTCTCTTAATTCCTACAGGTAAACTCCAGTCTTTAAGTTTATATAATTCAAAACCTTATACAGACTCAATCTGAATTAAATTAACTAAAATGTTTGGTATCATGAATAATTAATAAATTTCTAAAACTATGAAGGGATAAGAACGTAGTATGTGTCTTAAAAGACATTTTCTTATTTATTATGAAAAGTAGCTATGAACTTAGTTTTATAAATATTAAAAATGCTGATTGTATATTAATATCTATGAAGACTAATATGTTTGTCTTCTAAGAACTTACATTTTAAATAAGACAATACTAGAAATCATTCAATTTTTATTTAATGAACTTTTTTTTTATGTAATTGAACTTTTCTCCTAAGATTTATGAAGCTTGAGTATTTAATCAAAAGAAATACTTGAGAAACTTTTGGGGAAAATATTTTCATAAGAAATTAAATTATGAATCTGTTGCTAATATAAGACTTAATGAATAATTTTATTAATTATAATAAACTGCTTTGAAGCAACCAGTGTTGTTTCTAGAGAAGTCATAGGGCATTTAAGAATTATATACACTTATATTAAAATAATAAAAAATTATTTTCCTACATTATTTAAGTATATGCATACACTGGAATATGAAACTGGAATAAATGCAGAAGAAATATTTTATTTTTATTTTCTGCAAAAAAATTTCCCAATATTCATGCCTAACTAGAAGTAATTATGCATGGCTATGATGAAAAAGGAAATGTTACATATCAAAGACTCTGATGAAAAATTTAAAATAACTATGTAAATATATAATCCAAATACTTACAAGTTACAGAAAAATGAGAGTGATGTAAAGCTCAGAAGCGCTCGTTCTGAACCTCTGCTTTATTGAAGCATTGTTTTCATTATGAAAAAGAAGTCATTTTACCCCTTTGTTGTAATTGCCCAACTGGGACTAAGGTGATTGTATTCAAGCCTTTTGTTGTATCTGCAGGATTAACAGAGAGTTAGGCAAAATTAAGTTGACAAGAACCTCCTAACTATATGCAGCAAATTAATGGTATTGATTTCAGTTGTGTCTGAATTCTGCCTCGGGATTAGCAATATAGAGCTAGGGCCCACATTAACCATTAAATATAAATTCGTGGCTCCTTTCTCCCTATATTTCTCATAATTCCCACCGTGCAGTCATGACTCCACTGGTTCCTTATGCTTAGTTATTTCTATTGAATATAAGAAGCAGATATCTCAAGGACATACTGGACTTATTTAGTGGAGGTTAAATGTAACATTCAGGGTCAGAGAAACATAGCTCTGCCTTCTCTGCATATACCTTAACTGCATGATTCAGGGCATATCTCAGGAAGCCTGGGACAAATGAACTTTCTTTGTATGACTTCAAGGTTGTTCTGTTAAACTGACCTGAGTCAATTTAGTATTTAATAGGGGTAGCCTGTGTTTAGAGTTATAGTTCTCCATAATCTCCTCTGGATACTAACAAATGAAAGTTGAAGACCAAATCCATCTACCATGCTGATATTTGTTTAGCACACATTAACCTTTTTAGCACGCTGGTACAAAATTTTATATACATTCTGTTCCAGAGGCTTGATTAAAACAACAATAACAGGGCTGCCTGGGTGGCTCAGTGGGTTAAAAGCCTCTGCCTTCAGCTCAGGTCATGATCTCAGGGTCCTGGGATCAAGTCCCACGTCGGGCTCTCTGCTAGACAGGGAGCCTGCTTCCTCCTCTCTCTCTCTCTCTCTACTTGTGATCTCTCTCTGTCAAATAAATAAAATCTTAAAAAAAAAATAACAATAACAACAAAACAAATAACAAAACTTATTCTTTCTTTAATGTACTTATATCAAAAACTTAATGGTCTATTCTAAGAAAGGGAAAAATATTCTATAGGCAGAATATTCTTATACTTAGGATCAGTATCAAGCCACTAATACTTAGATCCACTGTTAGACACAGAAACAAACAAGTCATCATGAAGCCTTGGGTTTCATCCCTAAAGTTGCATGCTACATGGCTTGCAAGTTGCTTAAGGTCTGCTCATTCAGGAATAAGGAAAATATCTAAATATTTTAAATAATTCACCTCTACTACTAATCTCAACAAAGAGATCTCATTTTTATAGCCCATATCAGTATTTAACGGACTATTAATTTCATAACTGGACATTCGCTTATTATGCCGAGCATATTAGCAAATCTTTTAATAGCAATCAAATAAAAACACAACTAAAGCACATGAAGCAGCCATATCTGAAGTATGAACTGGCTGCTTAACGTTGGCAGACACTCCAGGAATCAGACTGACCTAGTACACACTTGCTGGCATGTACTACATTCACAACAGAGACATGGTTTTTGTAATTGAATATTTGACCATTTGTGATTCACTCAGAACAAAGCACAAATGGAAACCTGTTGTTGTTCTTTTTACTTGAAGTACATGAGGGAAAAACAGTTATGGGACATGAAAATTCAGTATTAGTAAGTGTATTTCAACCACGGAATTGAATGCAATAGGAAGAAGTATATATTCTAGTTATGCTAAATTTGGAAAACAGCTTCTTCTATTTTGTATTTCAGAATAAGATAATTATGAAACTGATCATTTAAAATGAAGAGTCTCTGATGTAAGCAGAACTGGAGCTGAAATATTATATTTGAGGCTTTTCAGGTAAAGAGAAGTCTTGTAAGGGAGACACAGATAGCTCCTTCTTGGAAAGTGTATTTTTCTCTGTATTTCTATCAGAGGTCAAGGCAGAACTTACGGTAAAAGGTGAAGGGAAATTGACATTTTGGACCCGTAAGCATGAAATACTGGGTTTCTTTTTATCTCAGTGGTCTAGTTTATGAGTTTAATGAAGCAATCACTACTTTAGGTTCCAAACACTTTTAAAGAAATACATAGGGGACGCCTGGGTGGCTCAGTTGGTTAAGCGGCTGGCTTCGGCTCAGGTCATGATCCCAGCGTCCTGGGATCTAGTCCCACATCGGGCTCCTTGCTTGGCGGGGAGCCTGCTCCTCCCTCTGCCTCTGCCTGCCTCTCTGTCTGCCTGTGCTCGCTCACTCTCTCTCCCTCTGTCTCTGACAAATAAATAAATAAAATCTTAAAAAAAAAATAAATACATAGATGTGTGTGACTATAATAGCCAATTTTGTGTATTATTTCAGAAGTAAAGAACGCCTCTTGTTATCTTTATGAGTCATCACAGGAGCAGAAGAGAAGAAAGTCCTTAACAAGGCAATGATATCAATTCATTTTTATAATTTAAAAATGCATATTACATATATGTATATACATATGCCCATGTATATACACACAGAGACACATACAAGTATGTGCATATACATATGGACACACATATGACATATATCATGAACACATATATAATATATACCATTCTTTCTGAAAATTGAAGATGTGTTTAAGAAATATGCAAGGAGACACCAGAGTCCTGATGACATTACCTGACCTTGCCAATGACGGTGTATTTTTTATTTTACCTCAAGCAAGATATTTAGACTATGTGGGACTCAATTTCCATTCAGTAAGACTGTAGGAGAGGAAGGCACAGGTCTTAAGTTCACTCGGGTTCTAGTATTCTTTGATTCTCCTTATCTTCAATTTAAAACTGAATTTTTCTTTTAAAACATTGTGCTGTCTATAAATTATCATCAATGACTAAAACGCTGAGAAAAATAAAGTTTGGAAAGCTGAAATTCCTTGATAGCTTTGAAAGCGTTTGCTTCTTGAAGAGTTGTATTTCCAGAAATATACAGCAGGAAACTATTGTCCTCTAGGCTCTGCCTTAAAGCAAGATAACACTTTGCCACTCAAAGAAGGTAGGAAAATGAAATATGGAGGTATGTGGTTTTTCCTATCAAATAGTGTTCATATCCTCATTGATGAATGTAATTTTTATGTGATAATACTTTAAAGTAGCTGGGCTTTTTTTATGACAACGGATTGAGTCTGCATCGTACTTTTATCTGCAATTTATGAGGTTATATTTACTAAAAATTATCATTGATACCTTGGATCATTAAGGAGTAAAAAAATTAAAATTCACTAATAAAGAAAAATACTCCCAATTTGGCCTATAATTGCAATTTTTCTTGACATTTGATACTTTTTGCTTAACATTTTAAAGGGTTCATAGGAGTTGTCTTTTTTTTTTTAATTTAAAGTCAATTAACCAACATATAGTACATACTTATTTTTCCGATGTAGTGCTGAATAATTTAACAGTTGTGTATAGCACCGAGTACTCATCACATCCCATGCCCTCCTTAATGCCCATCACCTAGTTTCCCCATCCGCTCACCCTCTCCCCTCCAGCAACTCTGTTTGTTTCCTATAGTTAAGAGTCTCTCGTGGGGGCACCTGGGTAGCTCAGTGGGTTAAGCCTTTGCCTTTGGCTCAGGTCATGATCTCAGGGTCCTGGGATCAAGCCCCGCATCAGGCTCTCAGGGAGCCTGCTTCCCCCCTCCTCCCCCACCGTCTGCCTCTCTGCCTACTTGTGATCTCTATCATATAAATAAACAAAATCTTAAAAAAAAAAAAAAAAGTCTCTCATGGTTTTTCTCCTGCTCTGATGACTTCCCCTTCAGTTTTTCCCTCCCTTCCCCTATGATTCTCTGTGCTGTTTTTTTATATTCCACATATGAGGGAAGCCATATGATAATTGTCTTTCTCTGATTGACTTATTTCACTCAGCTTAATACCCTCCAGTTCTGTCCACCTTCATGTAAATGTTAAGTATTCATCCTTTTTGTTGGAGGGCCTTAGTTTTTATGGAGAGGTGAATTTAGTGAAACAGGCACTTTAACATCTACCAGTATCATTTCTTCCTTAACCTTTGTTACTAACATAATTTCTGGCTTTCCTTTACCTTTGTGCATGTATGTTAGGAATGAGCCTGCAAAGCCTACAGGATTTATAACACAGCATTCTAGATTATAACACTGTATGTTAAAGATGGAGTTGTTTGGCACACCAAAATTACCCTTTGATTCAGATACTATATTTCTGCTTAAAGATACAATCTAAGCAGGGTATAATAGTTTTCTAAGAAATGAAACGAAGGTGGAAATCAAATGGACATTAAGTATCAAGCACCTGTGGTTAAGAATGCACTCATACATTTGTATACTTCATATTAAATTATGAGTTATTTAATCATTCATCCTTTATAAAATAGATTTAGATAATTTTTCATATTCAAAATGATAGAATGCTTTACATTTTATACTCAGGTCTGTGTATATAAATTTTGAAAACCTACCTCTGTCAATTTGCTTTGACTTAATTCTAACATAAACTTTCCATGATTATCACAACTCAGTATTACTTTTTGCAGCTCTTTTAAAAGACTCTTTCTGTCCTTTTTATCCCAATAATTTTATTAGCTCAGAAACCATCTTACAATGGATCTTTTGGAGATAAATATATAGTTTGTGATTTGAAGGAAAACTTTATCTACATGAAGAGATGTCATTGGCAATTATAACTTTGTTGTTATTTTTTAAAATATTTTATTTATTTATTTGAGAGAGAGAGAGAAAAATAGGGCAAGAGACAGAGCAAGAACAGGGGGAGTGGCAGAGGGAAAGGGAGAAGCAGACTCCCTGCTGAGGAGGGAGCCAGATGCAGGGCTCCATCCCAGGACTGGGATCATGACACAAGCTGAAGGCAAGATGTTTAACTGATTGAGCCACACAGGTACCCCTGTTGTTAAAAATGTTTAATGATTTCATTTTGTAAAGATAACCATTAACATGGTGATATAAATGTACATTTTATTATTAGTAGGATAGTACAAGTTATAAAATAGTATAAATATTATTTTTGAATTTTTAAAAAAATATTTGATACACACTGGCACACAATCCCAGAAAGTTATTGTAATTTTTCTCCTTATATTTTCCTAATTCTTTTATTTTTGCTTTGTAATTTTTACTTCTAACTTTATATAATACACATATTTAAAAATGAATAATTATTCAATGTATTATATCAAATGTTAAAGTTAAAAATGCCCTATTTAACACTAGAAAAGAAGTCACTATGATTCTATTCAGTGAGTTGCTTCAGATTTTCAAATCTCAAATCATTTCCAATATCTGAGGGAAAGTTCAATTCCTAGTTCCAACATAGTCAGAGATATTGTTATTTAAAGATACAATCTTTTTACTTACTCTTTGGCTACCTATCCATACTAATATTAACTATAAAAATTCCAAAGTTATACTGTTTTATATAAATATCATACCTTGGTATTATATAATCATGCATCTAGCATGGTATCATTACCTATTTTAATCATGACTTAAAATTTTATTGTTATAATACAGGCATACCTCAGAGACATTGCAGATTTGGTACCAGACTACAATTAAAAAAGTGAATATTGCAAGAAAATAAGCAAATGAATTTTTTGGTGTTTTAGTGCATATAAAAGTTATGTTTATACTATACTGTAGTCTATGAAGTGTGCAATAGAATTATATCTAAAAACAAGTCAGGCTTTAATTAATTATTGCTAAAGTGATAGTCATCTTACTCCTTATAAATATCAATACTTGATATTTTGTCATAAATCCACTGAAAGTTTAGTTCTGTCCTGAAAATATTACATCTCACTCTGTTTATGATTGTCAATAATGTATATAACACAAAGATTTTCTTACTATACCAAAGGACAGTTTATGATTAATTCAATTAGTTTTTATTGTTGTTGGCAATGTGATTGTGGAAAAAGGAATAAAAAGACCCATGCTAAAAGCTTTATAAGTATATAGATTAGAAAACTGAACTATTAGCACAATGACTTTTTTACTATATATCATTTTTGGTACAGAACTGTGTCATATATTGTGCCAAAATGAAGCAAACATATTGAATTATACCAATTTCCAAAGTATCTGCTTTGTCTAGTGTAGTTTATGCAAATAGTGAGACTTGAAGTAAATAAAACAGAATTTTCTTAAACATGTTTCTTAAATAATTCAGGTTAAAAATTTTCATTTATAATTCTGATTGCACTTAGAATTTAGAATCTTGCCTGTTGTTATTTTTTAAATAAATCTATACTTATTATGTGCATAACTTTCATTCATTGTCAGCCATGATAGATAATGTTTGGTGTCTTAAAAATTCTCCTCAATAAAGATAACTCATGATATTTTTGAAAAATACCATTTGGTGGAGTTGCCTGGGTAGCTCAGTCATTTAAGCCTCTGACCCTTAATTTCAGCTCAGATCATGATCTTGGGGTGTCATGACTCAGGGTTGTGGGATTGATCCCTGCATTGGTCTCCACACTGGGGGGTGGAGCCTGCTTGGTATTCTCTCTCCCCTTCCATTTTCCCTTCCCTCCCATTCTCTTTCTTTCATAAAAAGAAAGAAAGAAAGAAAGAAAGAAAGAAATTAAAAAAAAAAAAAAGAAAAATATCATTCAGTGAACTGTGGCCCAAATCTCTAGAATTGGAGAAATAAAACTATTTATAACCATATTGTTACACAAAGAGAAAGAGTATCCATGTGTGACTTAAAATGTATCTGAACATACTAAAAAGCATTGGCATTTTCTGGAAAAATTTTTGGTCTCTATGGATAATGACAAAAACCAGAAGAAAGTAGAGATAATTTAGATTCCTCAAGTATATGTCCTTCTAATTCCTAGTGTTTATTTTTGTATGTCACATATTAATCAGAAGAAGATATTGAGTTAACCTTCTACCAGAGGAAAATTGACATGCACCAGTTTCCTACATCTATAAATTATGGGAGTGGAATCCACAATAAAATTAAGCTTCCTGATCATATTATGTTCTAGTTCATTATCTTCTCATATACCCCTATTCTTACAAATGGACTGTAATTTTGTCAAGTCTTAGGATCTTCCAGATTATTTTTGATGATTTGGAGCAACAAGCAAAACGAGATAAAGGCAAAGACTAGAAGTAACCATTGAAACTATAAAAAAGTACAACGCAGAGATAGGATTATATGCAGAAGGTCAGAAACAGAGTTTAAGAATTGAGCCTTAAATCATAAAATTCCTGATGGATTTGGGCTGAAATGAGTTGACTTTATATTCTTCTTTTTTTTTTTTTAAAGATTTTATTTATTTATTTAACAGAGATCACAAGTAGGCAGAGAGGCAGGCAGAGAGAGAGAGAGAGGAGGAAGTAGGCTCCCTGCTGAGCCGGGAGCCCGATGCGGGGCTCAATCCCAGGACCCTGGGATCATGACCTGAACTGAAGACAGAGGCTTTAACCCACTGAGCCACCCAGGTGCCCCTTGACTTTATATTCTATAGCTATCTTCTTATCCTGCAGCTACAGAGAGAGGAAGTTTTGATTAAAAAGTTATGCATACCAACTCTTGAATATTTGGAAATTACAAGAATTCATATAAAAATAAAAGCATACACAAGCAGTGCAGAAGACTAAATATATTTTTCACGCTCCCTGGATTAAATTATTTTTAAGGCATTTTCCCTGAATGTAACATTCACTAAAGATTTTACCACATATAAATTGTATTGTAATAGTGTTGTATGGTAACTACACTTGTGTTGAGCATGGCATTACACATAGACTTGTTGAATCACTATATTATACACCTGAAGCTAATGTAACATTTTGTGTCACCTATAATTCAATTAAAAATTTACATACACTTATTTTGCATCATGTGGTTGTAAGAACGTCTGCTACATGCTTAATACCTGTATGAAGTTAGTGGAATTATCCTCCATACTTTATTAAACCATATCACTAGTGCAAATATTTAAGTTGTTTCCAACTGAGTCATATGCAATTATGATCACTTGAGATGTGAAAGTAGTTTTCAATTCCGTATTCCAATTGCTTATATTATCAAGGAGCCCTTCCACCCAAAAAGAGATTATAATAATTTACACTTTCACACACTGAATATAATCCATGATTGAATAATTCATTGCAATTTTCATATCCAAGAAAAACTCCCATATGTAAACCAGAAAATTTCAATAAGAAAATCCATAGCAGTATTGTTTATAAGAGCAAAAATGAGAAGCATTCAATTACTCTTCAACCAGTGGGTATATAATAAATTCACACAGTGTGATATTATAAAACAGGAAAATGAAAAAACTATAGCTATGTACAGAAAGCAACATAAAATTCTGAGTGACAAAAAGTATGTCCTAGAAGACTATTGTATCATTCAGGGCAGTAACAAGAAACAGAAAGTGCTTTCATATGAGAATCATTGTAGGCAGATACACATGGGAAGCTGAGGAAGAGGGTAATTTAATGGGATACATGATAATTTGGGAGGTAGCAGGCACCAGGTAGCTAGTGCTCTTGGGGACAGAGACTCTGCTACCTGTATTCAGCTTGTGTCTTGAAATTTAGTGGTTAGTTTAAACTTTTTTGTAATTAAGTGGTAGTTTAAACAATAACTAGGCTCACAGCTTTTATTTTGATTTAAAGATATATTTTAGGGGCACCTGGGTGACTCAGTCGTTAAGTGTCTGCCTTCGGCTCAGGTCATGATCCCTGGATCCTGGGATCAAGCCCCTCATCAGGCTCCCTGCTCAGCGGGAAATCTGCTTCTCCCTCTCCAGGCCCCCCTGCTTGTGTTCCCCCTGCTTGTGTCCCCTCTCGCTGTGTCTCTCTCTGTCAAATATATATATATATATATTTAAGTATATATGTATATGTATGTGTATATGTATATGTATGTATATATATGTATGTATGTATATGTATATATACATATATTATATATAAATATATATAATATATATTTTTTAGAGGATACATTACAAAAATTGCAAAGACTGCTTTGGAAAGAAGTCAATGAAGAATTATTTTATAGATGTGGATATGAAAAGCTGACATAAAGACCGGAGCTGCTCGTATGACATACAACAAGCAGTGAGATTTAAATTTGGTTTTCTTTTCATTATGACATCAGTATTCAGTCCGCATACCATCATCAGCAAAATTTAAGAAACAATCTTTTAACCAAGTTCTGATATTGAAAAATTATTCTTAATACATTATTTTGATAAATATGCTCGGATTCAGAGGCAATCAGATTCACTTATTTTCATGGTATAAGCATACCTTAGTCATTCTTGTGTAACATTAACTCATAGTTTTGTGAACTTAAAAATAAGGAATTCAAATGGAGGCAATGAAATCAAACTTGTGATTGTTTCAGTCTAACTGTGCTACATGCAGAGTTTACAGTCTCATAAGAAAATGGGATTTTTATGATAAATATTTGTTTAATAAGGATAGTTCAAGAAATATTCTTTTCTACTTCTTCATTCTATAAATTTTAATCCTTCTTTGAAAGAAGTATCTTTGAGGATATATAAATTGAATCAGTCATTATTTACCAGTTTAATTAATTTCCTCAGTATAGTTGTTAATATTTACTCATCCCTAATCCATAGCCTATAGATTTGTGTTTTTTAAATATACCCATAACCAATGATTCATTAGTACATGTGGTGTTACTCCTTAGAACTCAGGACTACCAGCCCAGATTTATCTGTGCACAGAGTATAGTTTCTGGAATAATGACACAGATAAAAATGTTCAATTAGCTAATGAACTTTCAGAATATTTTGTCACAGGGAATCTGGTTCTTTGGATTCAATTAGATTTCACTTTACTCTGACCAGTTGAATGAACGAAGAATATCTGTTGTACTTTTTCACAAATAAGGGTACTCTAGAATGGTTATTTTGTTGGTTTAAATAAATATTTTTAAATTATCATCCTGCTGACAATTAAGTCTTTTCCCAGGTCATAACCCCCAAAGATAAAAGACCTACAAACGGTCTCTACTTCAAAACTGACAGTGAAGAAATGACTCTTAATATATTTTTATAACCACCATATATTATACACATATGTACATATTTATTTACATGTAGTCTTCAGTGTATTTACAGGTATTCTTTATTCAGTCTCTTCATTTACTCCCTTCTAAGTCTTCTTAAATACATATTCATAATTCATGCTTCTTTATTTTATTTATTCATTTTCAGCATTTTCATAACATATACAATGTATATATATGTATGTTAAGCATATACGCTGTGTTATGAAATGTGCTAACTATTAAAGATACTGTATAAAAAGCTGTTACTGAATAAAATGTTAAGTTCCTGAATAAAATGCTGTTTTCGTATGTAATATAGCAGGCAGATAAATAATCACAATGGGGCTTGTCAGTATTGTATTGGATGCTTAACATGGGTAAAATGGACACCGAAAAAGAAAAACAGTCTTTTTTGATGGCTTTTCCTGTACTAAAAGCTACCCCTACGTTTTAGGTATTTGTTAATTAATGGCATAAAACAACACCCATTTACTATATCGGTTTCTGCAGGACAGAAACCTGGGCGTGGCTTAGATGGATTCTCTGCTCATAGCCTCTTGTGCTGAAATCAAAGTGCTGGCAAAACTATACTCACATCTGGAGATAAATAGATTATTGTGGATATTATAGATATTATTATAGATATATAAATAGATTATTATAGATTATTCAGGTTGTTCACAAAATTAATATTTTGTGGTTGTAGTTCTGAGATCCCCGTTTTTTTTGTTTTTTTTTTTTTACTGGTTATTGGTTGGGAGTTGTTCTCAGTTCCTAGTGACTCCGCTCAGGTCCTAGTCAAGGACTCATGGTCTTACCGTTGTGGCCCTTTTCACAAGATTGCAGCTTATTCCAAAGACAACAGGAGAATCCCCTCCAGCTGGCTACAGGTCAATGTTATAAAACGTATCCTAATCATGAAAGACATGTCCCCATCACCTTTGCCATATACTATAACTAAATGCAGGGAATGACAATTCCATCATATTCATAGGTTCCACACAAGCTCAAGAGGGGAGAATTATACATGTAGGTAAATGTATTAGCATTTTCCTTTATGTCCTTTAAAAATGTACTCTGCTTTTATTGATTTTTTTCTGTTCTAAATGTATCATTTTAATATTCCTTTATTTATTCTATACTTAAATAAATAAGACAATTGGAAAAATCTACCACGGCGAGTAGAAGCAATAATCATATTAGGTTTTTTCTTTAATTACTTTTTGTTTGCTTGTTTAAGAAATTCTTCTCATCCACCTCTACTTAATATTGCATAACATTTTCTCCTCCTGTTTCAGGTGTCAGTCTCACATTAAATATTATTCAGTTTGCTTTGTGTAGAGTGTGTGGTAAGGGTTAATTTTTTACCATGTACATAGTTTTTGTTATTATTATTGTTAGTTTTTTTCTCCAACATTTGTTGAATAATCATTCTTTTCCTATTTATAATTTTAGCTCTTTCATATATGAAAGATGTTTGTGAGTGCCATATTCAGTTTCATTCCTCTGTATCCCTACTCCATTACTAATAACATGTCTTTATTGCCACAGGCTTGTTAAAAAAAAAATGGTATGTAACAGAATTGTCCACAATCATGTTTTATTTTTCAGAGTGTTTTGTGTATCTTTGGGTTTTAACAAATATATTTTATAAATAAATTGTCATGTTCTACCAAAAAGATGCTGTGATTTTGATCAGATTCACAGAATCTATAAGCTAACTACAACAGAACTGACATCTTTGTACCATTCCCTTCTCATCCATAACACTGTTGTCCTCTCCACTTATTAAACCTCCTTAAATGTACTTCAATACCCAATTAATACTTCTTTATGTAAATTCTTTGTACATTCTTTATGATTATTTCTGCTAGATTTCCTTCCTACAATGTCCTCCTGAAATTAGTACGCAGGTTGGGCTACTGTGTTCTACAGTGGAAGCAAGCGAATCACTTAATTAAAAGGCTATGATAATAATCCTGTTAGAAATAGTGATGGATTTAAGTATTATCAATTTTGAAGAGATTTAAAAAATTAAAACGTGTTTTCGAAACAAAGCGCTTTCCTTTCCAAAATTTTCTTTCACTTGCCAATGTTATTAATCCTAGATTTTTCTTAACAAACATTGACAACTCAATTTTTCAGGCTTATTAACAATATATGGGAAGGAGACAGATCAAAATATCAACATGCTTGTGTATGTGTGTATAATTGATATATCATGAAATCAGAATGTATGTTAAACTTACAAAAATTTAATTAAATGTTCCTATGTAGTTAATCATACAAATGAATATAGATCATTGTCCATAACAATGGAAAATTTATGTTAAATTAGAAACCAGCAGGGAAAAAACTTTTTCATAAAGACAGTAGGTTTTAGAATGATAAGCCTCATCTGTTTTAGTTGGTTAAGCCCCTGAAAAAACTATAATAACTACAGTCAGGCAAACTTAACCTAGGCAAGAGGTATCAGAAGCTGCAGGGTGATCTGTGGACATTTACTCAAATATTTTAACGTCTAAAGGTTCGTTTTCACCATAGTTTATAAATTTTAAAACAAATAATATAATATAAAATATATTGCATGACTAAAGAAAAATATGTTTATATATATTTTTAATATGATAGTGCATTAGGATAGCAGGATAATATCCAGAAAAGTGGTAACAGCAGCCAGTCTAATAATAATGATGGTGATAAAGTAGCAATAGCAAATGTGTCTATCCTGTTGAGTGCTTAGCACATGTAAGATACTGTATGAAGTGTTCTGCATAATTGGTATCATCTATAATATAAAAATGGCTTGATATAACATCTCGTTCTTTCCTCAAAATAAAGTACATTGTTTTATCTCAACTCTTTATACAAAGAAGGTAAATATGAGTCAGAGATGTGTGATTCTGTTAAGTTCTCACACTATAATGTACTTGCTTAGATTATGTATTTTCTGGCCAAAGGAATTTCAGTTCTAATTTTCACAAATGTAAGATGGAGCTAAAAATAATCTGTATCTCACTGAGTTTTAGAATTTTTTAAAAAACGTAATGATGGTAAATTTTATATTTCACAAAATGTAGGAAATCAACAAATACTCATTTTATTATATTTTAACATACAATAAGATATCATCCATATATTACTGAATTAATATAAATTATTTAATGTATATAATTATAGTGTATTCTATCATAAATAGCAATATACTTATGAATATATAAGTATGTAAATATGGAACTATATGGTATATTCACATTGCAGTTCGTGATATATTATCTAATATTACTTATTAACTGAATATTAATCAGAGTTGAAATGTAATCTTTGTAACTGCAATAACACCTACTATTTTTATAATGACATTATAACTCAAGAAATCTAACACATATTTTAAACATTCTTTTAGTTACTATTTTCTGTTGTTAACATGAGAGAGATTAATTATATTGCCCTTAAAGTTATATTTTGCTATTAAATTTGATGGAATTTTTAAATGCAGAATGTATCTAATGTTTTGACCTGTCCTTATACCCAGAATTTTTTAAAAGTTTTCCACATACCTTCATTTAAATTTTGAATACAAATTGCTATTTAAGTAACTTTTTAAAAATCTTCATTTTTGGTATAAACATTTTACATTTACACTGTTTTCTAGAAAAATTATGTGAAAAATTATCTTGGCTATTCATAAATCACTGTATTTTTAATATTCTACTTTCCCTTTTTATTTAACTTGAGGAATATATTATGAATCCAGCATTCTATGTTGAGACTTGGTGATTTTTTATAATGTTGAGTCAATGAAAATATAAATTTCCAATTCACTTGTGCATTATTAAAGCTAACTTTTTAACCTCTACAATGTGGTAAGGGATTAAGTTTTCTGATGAGAAATATAGTTTATGTCTCAATGGTTTAATCTTCTATCCTGAACTTATTTTTATTCAAGGCAACTAGGCAAAATCTAAATGTTCTTTTCATGAGCTGTCCATCATTTGCATTACATGAATAGATAAATAAACATAAATCTGGAAGAATGTACAAAAATCAATTAACCAAACAAATCATGCATAGAACCCAAAAGATGTAAATTCTAAATGCTAAAAATGTATTGAACCAAAAATTCTAGCAGTTAGCTAACATAATAATTATTTTTATTTAATATAATGTATTTTTATTATGGCCTTTTAACCTGGGAGTCAGTTAGTTTGAGTAACCAGGGAGATAAATGTAAGAATTCTGGTTCAAAATTATTCTTCAGTTTTTAAAAGTTAAAAAGCATAAGACTTTCTTGGAACAGTGTTTATACTAATATATAACTCAAACTTCTCAAATAAAGGAGAAAGTTCACTCTAGCATAATGAAATATAAATGGAATATTTTGTGCTTTTCATCTTTATGATTCTCAAGTACAACACACTGAGGGTTGCTGGAGAGGTGGTGCATTGGGGAGGGGTAAACAGCTGGCCAGTCTTAAGGAGGGCACTTGAGGTAATGAGCACTGGGTGTTATATGCAAAGGATGAAGCACTAAATTCTCCCCCTTGAAACTAATTTTGCAGTATACGTTAATTAAATTGAATTTAAAGAATTAAAAAAAGTAAATGGAACTTAAAATAAAACTTTATCAAACACCTATACCTTTGAAACTACTGAATACGAATAACATGGTTGCTGATAAAAAAAGGTAGCTTTTCTAGGCTCTTCAAATGTTTGTTAATAAAATAAATTATTTACCATAATTTTCTGTACAGCATGGTATTTTTAAAACTAGAAATTTTGATTGCTCTAAAATTTAATATCCGTGTGTGTGTTTATATGGTAAATATGCCTTTGCCTTTGTACTATTATCTTGTCTCAGGTATTTAGCTGTTAAACTTTATAAATGAATGGATTAAGGTAAATCAACTCTGATGTCCTCATTTAGCCAACAGTAACTATAGCACAGTCAGTAGAGGAGGCCATTTGAATATTTAAGACTTTCTTGAGCCTTTTCTTCAGTACTTTCTTGGTCTATCTCCACCATGACTGCAAGTTTACTATCATATACTGTATGAATCAGGGCCTTGAATAAGTATTTTTTATTTTAACTCTCCTCTGAGGTACTTGCTTAGCAATTAGGAAGTGGCCTCTGCCTCCAGTTGAGTTACAGAAGTTGTTAAGTGCTGATGAATCTACCAAGCTGCCAACCAAAATCCCCAATACGCTCTTGAGAATGTGCTCCTCCACAGAACTGGGATTTGAGTTTCTGAATAATACAGTAAGCTCTCAGTTCAATAAATTATTAAGAAGGACATCTTATTAATAAGACTATCTTGTATTTGAGACCTCTTTCAGCCAACACAGAAATAAGTTTCCACTTAAAAAAAAAAGAGAGAGAAAAAGAAAAAGGAAGTTTCCTTAGCCATGTCTTCCATATTATTTCATTTAACCATTGCAACATTGTATAGAAGACTGATTCAGAATGACTGCCTTTCATTCCCTTCAATATAATGATTAAACCAGCCAGTTTTAATGGCTGAAACTAATTTCTTTATATTGTTTTCCTGTCCTCCTCTTTATTGTTTTCTTGGGATTAACAGATTTGTTTCACTCCCTATCATGCAATATTCATTCCTTCGCGTCCTCACTATGTTCAAGGCCCATGGTTGAAGATCTTGGAATATCACCTGACAGATTAATCCCACTGCAAGTTCTAATCTGAGTCTTTAAATGGAGGTAAAACTGCCAGAGCCAAGAAGAAGAAATAGGCATCTGAACCTATGATTTATTTATTTGAATATTTTTAGCTCTGTTGTATGTTGCTGATATTATTTATTCCAAAATTATAACCAGTTGTGCACACTTACTTGTTTCTTTTTTTTCACATCTCTGCCATATGCATTTAGCATAAATCAAGTTGTGTGATAATTTATCAATGGTTTACATCAGCAACTGCTGGTCTGCGTGATTTCAGATACCTTTGGTACCATTTTTGATTAATTTACTTTGTGATTCAATTATTCCAAATTCCAGGAGTAATTGCTGGCCCAAACTTTACCAAATGAAAGTAAGATTGCACCTCATTGAGTTTTATATATGTGTTTCTATTTTCTGGGACTTTCTTTGATGTTCGGTCCAGCCTCTGTAGAGCTATTGTTCTGTTCATTTAATTGCATTTTATCACATATTATTTGTAAATATACAAAAATGGAAATATAATATTTAAGTACCCATAACTCAAGTGGAGGGGCAATAATCCTAGTGAGAGGATTATACAGTATTATATGGACATGTGTTAAAATCGCCTCGGAAATTAATATATCTTTTGGGAGAGTTACTTTGCAACTAAGCAAATATGTGCCTCCTAAAATATTTCTTCACAAATTTTATTATTCATCATTGCTCTTACCTACAGGAACTACTATTGTGCTATTCTAATGGTGATTTTCTTTTTTCCTTTTTTTTTTTTTTAAATAAAGATTTTATTTTTTTGACAGACAGAGATCACAAGTAGGCAGAATGGCAGGCAGAGAGAGAGGAGGAAGCAGGCTCCCCGCTGAGCAGAGAGCCTGATATGGGGCTCGATCCCAGGACCCTGGGACCCTGGGACCCTGGGACCCTGGGACCATGACCTGAGCCGAAGGCAGAGGCTTTAACCCACTGAGCCACCCAGGCGCCTCCTTTTTTCCTTTTTTTAAAAGATTTTATTTATTTATTTGAGAGAGAGAGAAAGAGAGCCAGCACAAGCCAGAGGAGGAGGAGTAGAGGGAGAGGGAAAAGCAGACTTCCCACTGATCAGGGAGCCCATTGTGGACTGGATCCCAGGACCCCAGGGTCATGAATGACTTGAGCAGAAGGCAGACACTTAACTGACAAAGCCTCCCCAGGCATCCTCTAATGGTGATTTTCTGTTCCTGACATTCCCTGTATGTTTGTTGTTTGGAATTGTTCAAGATTTGTTCTTTATCCCTTTATTTAAATCAGATGGATAAATTGTTATTTATTAATTTTCTACTGAAATCTAAAAAAAAATATTGCACTAACTTAGCAGCTAAAACAGCATTCATTTATGATCTCATAGTTTTTATGCATCAGGAGTCTGGGCCATAGCAGAGCTCAGCTAGTTCCTTTGCTCTCAGACTCACAGGACAGAAAATGTGTATTCAGGGCTGGATTCCTTTCTAGGGTCACTTCCAAGTCCACGTTGTTGGCAGGACTCAGTTGCCTGTGATTGTAGAGCTGAAGTTTACTTACTGGATGTCAGTCAAACATCATACTCAGTTTTTGGAGGTCCCTTACATTCCTTGATTCAGTCTATTTCTAAGCCAGCAATGGTGTTATAGACCTTCTCATGCTTTGACTCTCTCCTTTGCCACCTCCTCTTGTGCATCTTTCTGACTAAGCCCAGCTGGAGAGAAACCTCTGCTTTTAGGGGCTTATGTGACTAGATTGGGCTTATCTGGAGAATTGAGGATAATCTCCTTATTTTAAGTTTCATAACTTTAATTATATTTGCAAAGCTATTTTTGCTATGCAACATAATCTATTCCAGGCAACCAAGATCAAGAAAGCCCAAATTCCATCATAGTTATATATTATTTTCTTTGGTTTATAAGCAAATGATTTGGTATTGTGTTTTGTTGCTCACTTTCTTCTAGCTTCAATCACTGAGGGCTCTTTCAGATTAGTTCCTATATTCATAATCCTCCTCCTTTTTTTTTTTAATTTTTAAAGCATTTACTTATTTCGTGTCACACTACTGAATGTCCCAGGCTCACCTAGTATTTTCCTTGTCCCAGGAATTATATTACAATTATATATACAATTTCTTTTTTTTTAAATTATTTATTTATTTGACAGAGAGAGAGATCACAAGTAGGCAGAGAGAGGCAGAGAGAGGAAGGGAAGCAGGGATAAATTCCATTTTTATTAATATAAGTGAAATGGAAGAATATTGGAAGCATGAAGCTGTTCTTATATTCAGGATTATTTTCTTGGGCTAGATTCCCAGCGTTGTAATTGCAAGAGCTGAGAGGGAACAATGGCATATTGAAATAGGATGATTTTCAGATTATGTAAAATGTTTCCTGAAGGCACCTCACATGTAATATTAATAAGGCAGATAAGGTTTATAATTATAGTATTTTGCCATAGGAAACATGGAAATGCTGTATGAGAGAAATTATATTTTTTAAATTATATTTTTATAGCTCGATTCCAGTTCCCTGGGATCATGACCCGAGCCGAAGGCAGAGGCTTTAACCCACTGAGCCACCAAGGTGCCCCTATATATACAATTTCTGTAAGAACCCCCGATTTTTTTTATTCTGAATTCCTTAACACATCCTCAACAACAACAACAACAACAACAAACAAAATGAAGCAACAGCAACAACTAAAAAACCCAGAACAACCATGAGACAAGAGAAAAAAAAAAGTATCTATTGGTAATGACATTACTCAGACCTCCCTACGAAAAACAGAAAGGTCATCAGTGAAGGCAGTATTAAGTCTTACAAATCAACAGATGGAGTGACAATCAAGATCCATCATTGGAATTAATGAATTCAGGAACAAATAGTCACAGAACTATGGAGACAATAAAAAGATTAGTGCCTGCTATGGGTGGGAGTGGGGGAGATGAATTAGCAAATCACAGAAGATTTTTAGGATAGTGAAAATAGCCTGTATCCTAAAATGATGGCTCTAATGACGGGTATATCATACTTTTGTTCAAACCCAGGTATACAATACTAACAGTGTCAAAGTCTTAAAAACATTTTTAAATGGAAAAGAAAATGGAATTAATTTTTTTAATAAAAAACAAAAACAAAAACAAATGGTCATTGTTATGAGCCAGGGATCATAAATAGCCTCAGCAGCTATTTGGAAATGGACTTTTAGTGGCCACTAAATGCTGGCTTGTTGCCAAAGGAAACAATCAGCAGAAGATGGCTCCATTTCCTCTTAAACATCTTTTAGGATATCAAACAAATATTTCTTACTCTAGAATGTAACTGCTGCCCAGATGCAACCACAAGGGATAGAAAAGAAGTAATTATGAACATTCAGTCTCTACTATTCAGGAGAGCACCCTAGGAGAGCATGAGAATAGATAGTGAGAATTAATAAGCCCATACCTCATACTGGTTTGCTACTGAAGATCTATACGGTGTACTACCTACCCATAAAAATTCCCATAATAATAAGAGAAACAACAATTATTCCCACCTAATGTATCACACTTATTCCTGGCATGCGCACACATGCACATACACCATGCATTAGACATTTCCTCAAGAGACATCTGAGTATCCTTTTAGTTGCCTTATCCGTCTTGGGGTGATTACGTTACTATAATTTAAAGACCATCAAACAACCTCTAGCACCAACCTCTTTATATGTGTTGTGCATGGAGAGGGAAGGTGGGAGTGCAGATAACTATTGCTACAGTCCTCATTTACACAACTGATCATAGTTAATATTTTGGACTTCTTTTTTCCACCATACTTTGTGTGCTCTGTTAGTTTTCCAAATGGCTTGTGTAATTTTGGGGGGGATAGAAGAGACCAGAATTTCTATTCTTGAAGTCTAGCTGTCTTGATATTATGCCTGTATTAGGGTTTGTAATCACTCATTTTCTTTTATCATTGGACATAGCAGTTATCAGGAAATGCCTTAGGATTGTGGTCACCAGGCATCATTGTCCGGGCACACTGTAGAGAAAATTTCAAGTAAAATGCATTTCCAAATGTGTATGTCATTTTGAATTTGATATCTGAAGCTTTTCATAATTAGAACAGTTTCAAAGTATGTAGTTTTGAGATACTGTAATTATTGACCTTTAAAAACAAAACTTCTGCTTTTGTTTTAGGATAGAGTCACAAGACAACTCTCTTGCACCCTAACAACATGAACATAACATCTGAGAGCTTAGTGGGCAAAGAGTCAAATTCACTACAATCCGAAAAGTGACAAGTCTATTTTGGGGAAGGAGGAACCCACAGCAGCTTTCATTCTTGGCAAAGCAGCAGGAAGCAAAACGTACTGCCACAGAGGCAAGAAAGAATACTGATGAAATTGATCAAATTTGTAAAACCTGAGGGTGGTCTGGCATGATAGTTTAGAATCCCTGGGAGGCCCAGACACAACAGGAATCTCCATGCAATTTCCACTTTTTAACACAGATTCCCCAGAGCGCTCCTGTTGTGATTGGCAGAAAAGCAGGATGTGGAGAGAGACCTCCTCTGAGGAAAGAGTGCTGAAGTTTGAGGGTGGAACAGAAGAACCCAAAGACCATCTCCAGGCACTTCCATCTTCACACTGAGTAGGAGGCAACAGCTGTCTCCCATTTGGGCGGGGATGTGGAGGAAAGCTGAGAGTCCTCCATGGGTGCATGCTGAAGAATCTTGCAAAAATCTGGTATTAGGCAAGTGAGAGAAACCCATGATCAGTCTAAGCCATCTGCAGATGATGAAAAAATTTTTTTTTACCCACTAAAGATTAAGCACAAAGGGTCTGCTAAGGTCTACAGGTAAAGAAGAGCAAAAAAAGAAACCTCATAGGCAACCACCTTACATTGAGAACCAACCTGTGGCACCATATACTGGTGTGTGCAGATGGCCTGAGAAGGACCTTTGAGTTGCAGGTACAGGGCCTGCTGGTGTCTGAGCGTAGGGAAGAAGATAGGCAATTTAAATCACTTGAGGGAAGCTTCTGTTCCCAAACTGCAAAGCCCAGACCCAACTTAGCTCCAGGCCAAATTGACTTTATGATACATGTTGATGGCCTGACAGAAAGATAGCCAATGATCTTTTCTGGGGATCATATTATTGTTATAAATAATATATTGGTATTGGGGCACCTCGTGGCTCAGTTGATTAAGTATCTGACTCTTGGTTTCAGCTCAGGTCATGATCTTATAGGTCCTGATATCGAGCCCCATGCTGAGCTCCATGCTCAGCCAGGAGTCAGCTTGAAGATTCTCTCCCTCTGCCCCTCCCTGCTCTCACAAGTGCACTCTCCCTTTCTCTAAAATAAATAAATCTTAAGAAAATAATGTATTAGTATTATTTACTTTAGTGTTCATTCTTCCTTTACTATGAAACCTTACATTCAAACCAAATATTAGAGAATTTACTTAAAGAATAATGGGGCTCCTGGGGGGCTCAGTTGGTTAAGCAACTGCCTTTGGCTCAGGTGGTGATCCCAGGGTCCTGGGTTCAAGTCCCACATCGGGCTCCTCCCTGCTCTGTGGGAAGCCTATTTCTCCTTCCCTCTCTGCCTGCCACTCCCCCTGCTTGTGCTTTCTCTCTCTCTCTCTGTCAAATAAATGAATAAATCTTTAAATGAATAAATTAAGTGAATACAATCTTTAAAAAAATTAATGAAAATGTGACACAGTATCAAGAGAGGAAAAAGTCAATGGAACCCAATTCAGAAATGGAACACAGTTTGAAATTTGAAAGGGGAACAACAAATACGTACAGATAAATAAGTCCATGAATAATATAGAACAGAATAAGCCAATTATAATGCTTATAATGAAAACATGTTATCAGAGATGAGTAATACTTTGGTGGGTTTATCAGTGGGCTGAACAAAATAGAAGAAAGAAGAAGCATAAGCAATCAATAGAAATTATTCCAACTGAAACAGAAACAGAAAATGGTAGAAAAATAAATATAAAAGAATATCCAAGGTATTGACATGAAGTAAAAGAAGTAAAATATTCTACTATATATGTAATTGGAGTACCTGATGAGAAGAGAAAGAAAATGGGACAGAAAAAAATAGTAAAGAGATAATGTCCAACAATTTCCTCAAGTTAAAAGCATAAACCCATTAATCTCAGTAGTTTAGAAAAACACAAGAATAGAAATTCTCTCTCTCTCTCTCTCTCTCTCTCACACACACACACACACACACACACACACACACCTAAGTACACTGTTGAAAAGCAATATGACAGAAAAAAATGTTAAAGCAACTAGTAAAAATAGATGAATTACATACAGAAAAGCAATAAGAATGTGTCAGAGTTCTCACCAAAAATAATGGAGATCAATTAAAATTAAGGAGGGCACATATTGCATGGAGCACTGCTTGTTATATGTAAACAATGAATCATGGAACACTACATCAAAAACTAATGCTGTATGGTGACTAACATAACACAATAAAAAAAAAAAAGAAGGCAGCAAAGGGAAACATATTTAAAGTACTAGAAGAGAAAGTAAGAACTATCAGTCTAGAATTCTCTGAAAATATCCTTCAGAAAAAGATGTAAATAAAAATACTACAGATAGACAAATGTTGAAAGAATTCATTTCCAGCTACAAGAAATACCAATAGTTCTTTATAACAAAGGTAAATAAATGTTACTAGATGATCTTGCCAATGAAATGAAGATTTTCAGAAAACTCACACACAGTTCTTATAATTACTCTAAATATATTCAATACATATAATTAAATTGCTTTAATGGCTATGTTGATTGCTCGATATAAAAATAAATAGCTATGTGTTTATTCATGAGTTAACATCGCTATTTCCCAGCTCTGTTCATTGAGAAGGTTTAAAAGCAGCAAAACATCACTAAAAATGAATCCACCTTATGCTCAAATCTTTGTTTTTTTTTTTTTTTTTTTTTT